>NW_026694778.1:0-76915 GCF_021218885.2 Marmota monax | reverse complement strand
AATAGTTCTATTAACTTCCTAAAGAGTTATTTTGAATGAGACCCAAATACACACTTATCCTTTTTAATATGAACTGTATTCTTGAAGATAGTCAATCAAAGATGATTTTCTCAAAGTGACCTCAATGTACAAATAGTAAGAGCGAAAAATGGAGCACAGGATGAAAAGGTTGGGAGCTGAAAAGATTTGTATTTCAACATTTATTAGCATCTCTTTAACGAACATATGATGATCACAAATGTTAGTTTAAATCAGGCTGAAGATTGGCTGAGTCTTTTCTAAAATGAACCATTAAAATTCAGAAATAAAAGTGACCAAGGAAAACACCTCATTTAAAATCTCTCTCTCACAGATAAATAAACTGGCAAGAGAATTAAATATATTTCTTAAGGAAGTTTACATGATCAGCTAGGGCTAAAACCAGAATTGAAATTCCTGACTTTATTTTCAGAAATTTGAGATAGTGTAAATAAAGATTTCCAAGTTAACATTAAAATTTGAAGTATGTAATTGTCTAAAATTCTTAGATAAATAATTATATAGCAGATTATGAAATTTATGGTGCATAATAAAATATGAAAAAAATAGAACCAAAAAGTACAGTGTAGAAATTAGATTAAAATAATCAGGAAATTTAGAAGTGCTGTTATTTTTTGAAGTGTTTTATTGAAATATCCGGAAAGGAAAAAAAAAAAAGAATAATATGTCTTCTTTTTGTCTTTTTGACCTGCCAAAACTGAACTCAAATACATCTCAGTTTATCCATTTCTGGCAAATAATTTAAAGGCCAAGAATACTCCCAAACCCCTTTGTTTCTTCTTTTTTTCCTGACTTTCTAAGCTAAACTATTACAGCTGAGTAGGGTTCATGTAGTATATTTTAAAGGATTTACTTTTCTGAGTGTGATTTAGAGAAGATGAAATTTGCATCATCCAAGTAAACTGAATTTTAGGTACATATGCTCTAACTTAAAAAAAAAGTTAATAGATAATGAATCTGTTTGGGTAGTCTGTAATTCAGGGACCTAATGTGTCAAGGAAGAAACAAGTCATTTGCATTAGGAAATGAAGTACTACTAGGGTCAATCATCTAAGATTTTTAACAGAAGCCTGAACTCGGACTGCATCTTAGATCCTGAGGAATGTAAAACAGTCATATAATTCCAACCAATTAGTGATGTGTAGAAAGTACTCTGTATCACACTTTTTTCTCTTAAACTGAACAGATATTTTTATATCATCTGGACATAATCTCAATCTCTCAAATGGGTCTATACTTTTGAATTCTGTCTGTATTTTTATTATAATTTTGAATTGAAAATCTGACAGTCTTTCCCCTGGAATTGGTTTCTATCTCCCTTCTTCTGATCATACTTGTCAACTTCTCATCACTTATGATATGTAATTTAAATTTTCAGTGTTCCCATGTACCTTTTATAATATTTTTTTTCTGATAACTAGAACATTTTAGAGCTGGAATAAACCTCAGAAGACATTTAATGTTTATGTTGTTAAGTCAAGTAAACAGAATCCTGCAGATATTCTCAGATTGCTTATGTCAGCTCAACTATTAGTAGAAGATTTTAGAAATAGGGCCAATTATTCATCAATAGAATTGTACCCCTTTGACTAAGAAACTTCTCAATTACTTTAATTTAATATGTCTCAAATTAAAGAAAAATGTTTTGCTTGACATAATATAGTAATTAGCACCCATAATTTCTCAAAATTTCTTGTGTTATAATTTGAGTATTTTCTAAAGACTTAATTGTCTGAATTTGTCATACAAAATTCTAATGTTTCAACAAAAACTGTTGTAAATTTTTAAGCAATTGTATGTCGTAAGTCTTATTTCAATATTGGTTTAAAGACTTATATAATAACCCTCAAATGCAGATAAATTTCTATTTAAAAACAATAACATTGAAATAGCTGAATTCCAGACCCTTCTTTTGAGTAAAGAATGCATTCAGTGAAATTGAATTTTTTCAATTACTAGAAATGATGACTATCCAGACAAGACAATTCTGACCAAATAGTTCACTTTGATGATTTGTTACCCGATTTTCTCACAACCAAATTACTTTGATAAATTCCAGTCTCCCATTTTGCTCCTTCATATGGAAACAGTCAAGAATCCCCAAAATGAAACTTGAGCATATTTGTTAATAGTGTGCATAGGGGTGAACAGAGTGATTGATGTGTGAAAATGAAGAACTTACCTTAGAGTAATTAAGTCATCTTCCCATAATAGGAAATATTTAATATAGATTTACATTCTTGGATTCTGTAGGTTGCAAGAATTGGAGTTAAGGAGTATTATGATAAACAAATCTACATTATTCTGGAATTATTTATTAGAAGCTAATTTACAAAAAAAAAAAAAAAAAAAAAAACAGTGAAGAATGGAAGGAGCTAGATTTCTGAGGTCAGGGTAGCTTAACATTTTAATAAAAGTGACTAAATGTTTGCAACTGAATATAAATGTGACTAAATTTCTTAAAATATGAATCTAAAAGAGTAAACAACACTTTCAACATGTTTATTAACATTTGTCTTTTGTAGTGTTCAGTCAGAATTTTTTTTTTATTTAATTTATAATCTCCTTAAACCTTCAATTTTAAAAAGTGAAAACTCTGAAGATGATATCCCAATGGAAAGTGAATCCATTCTCAGCATTATGTATCATATTAGTATTTATTTAGATGATGTTTGAATTTTAGCAATCCAAGTCAAGTATAAAGTGAATGGAGCAAACAAAAATGTACTATTAAAATTTAGGTGTAAAGGGTAGCATGTGAATTTTTAAGGAAATGATCTATGGATTCCACATCATCGATATTTCCCTCTTAATCCTATCTTATCTTGCAATAAATTAGATGTTTTGTTAAAAGCAAATACGTCACATGCAATAGCCAAGTAAATACTATATAAGGCCATCCAGATATGACAAATGACAGGATAATGGCATTTTGTTAATTCTGTAAAGATTATATTGCTGAGTGCTTTCAAAATTACCTAATGTACAAAATTCTAGACTTAGTAGACAAAGAGTAACAACACATTGGATTTAAAGAAACAAAACTCAGGGAGGGATTCTGTCTTCTTTTGTTTTGTTTTGTTAAAAATCATGTATCGAATTTAATTTTTAGTAAAGCAAGCATTACATAATGCTTCAAAATTTTAAAATTCGGGGATAAAAGTTTACATCCAAAAAGATGAATGGAAAATTGTGCTTTCAAACTGTAGAATTAGTTTTCTTACAGGGTTAACCATTTCATCTTGCCATTGGATACTGGGAATTTCATCTATGTGATGTATATTTATGTGCAGTTCATATCCAGGTTCTGCAAAAATCTAAAACTGTGTGCTTCACTTCATGTAGCAAAGGCACCTATGTTATTCTCCCTTTTGAGCAAAAGTTATGATCCAGTTTTCCTGTTGAAGATGATGTTTCCACTGCTATGTCACTCACACTCTCTGTGTTGAGCAGTCTGGTAAATCACAAGAGAAGGTGGTGGCGGATCCCTGCTTATACTGGAAGAAGTCTCTCTGTGGACCATCGGAAGAAGTTCTGGACTGATCACAAGGGAAACCGAGCAGAAGTGTGAAGCAGACGGACAGGAACAAAAGGCTATTCTGGTGTGAGGAGAAATCAGTCACTTCAGCTCCACAAGCAGATGTTGCTACTGGACTGACAAGTGGAACCTACCCCTGCTGGAGAAAGGTAAAGTTTGCCATTGGGGCAGACACAGAGTTCGTACACTGTCTGTCGAGAACTTGAGGAGCTGGTTGAAGAAGATGAATAGGAGCCGGTTGGTAGATTTCCCAGCCGGATGGTATCTGCATTTAAAAATATCTAGGGGGAAAAGAGATTTCATTTTAATTCATTTCAGCCTCCTCCATCCCCGAGAGCTTGCAACATGGTCTGATAAGAGAGACTGAACTACAGACAATTCTCCTGGTCTAGCTGCCATGCTTTGTTGAACAAACAAATTACATTCCTCCAGTATGGTCCAAACACTCTGCAGCTGTCTCCTCTTTTGAGAGCTGGTGCATTCTGACAGAAAGCCCTCAATCTGAAAAGTAATATTGTACAATCTGCTCAAGGGGCCCATCCAGTTTTTCAAACACCACGGAAAATTAATGATTTCAATAGTCTCTCAATTTAACTTCTTGATTTGGCATAGTATAAAGAATGTACAAAAAACCCAAAGATGTCAGTAAAGATGACATTACTGAAGAAATGGGCAATTGAGGAAAAAAGATACTTTCTGGTCTATTTTTAAAAATACTAAGAAAATCATGTTGTCTCATGTTCTAAAGTTACCTCAAGTAGATCATCAGCCCAATTAACAAGAGATAATTATTATGTAGAGTCAGAATTCAAGTTTCCATGAAATATATTACATGCATTTGAAACCCACTTTGCTGAATCTTTTTGCTTGGAAAATTATCTCACTATTCTTAATCATAGACTCCTACCTTCAGGGACAGCTGATTACATGCATCATATGGTTTTGACATGGTTGAGGAAAATTCCAAAGAAAGAAAAATTGAATCATGAATTTCAATGAACAAAGACACAACTCTCTCCATCAATTTCTTAATTCTATTGTTATGACCTGATTACTGCCTAACTGGCAGTCCTCCCTGTTCCCCTTTTGCCCTTATGGGAGTTTCATTCATTTCTTAATAGGACTCTTGCAATACCCGTTTAACTGGCCTTGTGACTCCATGACTCCATTCCTGTCCGTTTGTCATTGATCTTACTTACTGCTAGGGTATGTAATTTTTTTTTTTTTTGGTACTTGGGATTGAACTCAGGGGCACTCGAATACTGAGCTACATCCCCAGCCCTATTTTGTATTTTATTTAGAGACAGAGTCTCATTTGCTTAGTGCCTCACAATTGTTGCTGAGACTGGCTTTGAACTGTATTCTCCCTCTGAGTCTTCCTAGCCCCTCGGATTACAAGCCTCTACCACCATGCCTGGCTGCTAGGGCAAAGTTTTAAAAGATGCAAATCAAACCAGCCAAGCACTCACAACTCTCTAACAGTCTCCCAGAGACTTGCACTACCTGCCTAATCTCCTCAACACCATCTCCTGCAATTCTCCTTTCCCCACTTCTTGCACTTTCTCCAACATACCAAAAGTATTGACTTCAGAGCTATTTTACTCTTTATTTACTCAGTCTGAAATACTTTACAAAGGCTTATAAGTGGCGATAGATATAAACTGGGTGCCTGGGAACAAGGGTGGAGAGTGATTTCCAACACTGATCTTTTTATACTCAAAAAATTTTTGAATTGTGGGAATCTATTGAAAACTATAAATAATCCAGAAAAAGGATTACTATACTAAGGGCATAGATATTTCAGACTGGTTTAATTATAAATTTGTTCCAATGTTTGCTAAAAGGTCACCTCTGCACAAATTATTAACTGTATTAAAATAACACTAATCCATTAATCTTTACTTTACAACTGCTTGTTTCTATAGTAACAAAACTTTAATACTACTATATTAAGCTTATATTTGTTCATTCATTATTTCTTCTACTTGCAAGTTTGATCCATGAGGGTCAGGCCTGACTTTAGTTCATAGCTACAGATCAGGGCAAAGAACTGTACTAGTGTGTGCTGAGTGACATAATGTTCCTCCTTAACCTTAGAAGTGTCTCTCTTTTGTAGTGTACTAGTACACCCTCCATGAAAGCCAAGTTCATATGCTTTTTTTTCTTCAAGAATCTTCCTTGATAATCTAAGATGAACTGGCTCTTCTTATTTGACCATCGCATTGGAATTAATTATTTTTGGTATTTTATGGTGCTGGTCACTCAATATATCATTTTATTTATTTATTATACTTCTCCTACTAAACTATATCCTCCTTAGAGAAGTAGATTCATGGCTGATTTAAAAAAATATATGTTTTTGTAACTTCTCAGGATGTCTGACCTAGAAATACATTTTCACATAATATAAATAGCTATTGAATAAAGGAATGAATCATAAAATGAATGAATGGTGGCATTTACCAGCAGTGATTAAAGTTACGAAGTCACACTAAACATTTGTGAAATGTTAAAATACATTACTCCATATCTATGTCTGACTTGAAGGATAGGAAAGCAAAGAGATTGAAATGACTTCTGTTTTAATTTTTAAAGAAAATATCTGCTTTTCTGAAGCCAAAGTAATAAGTGCACAAAACTAAATAAAAAAGTGCAGAAAACATGGCTATCCACTTTGAAAGTGTGAGTGTTGGTCCTCATTTTTTCTTGCTCCATTTTTCCCTGCTGAGGGACATAAAGGAGTGAAACAAGAATTGTTACACATTTTGGGCTGGGCAGTGTTATTCCTCCACAGAGGAAGTGGGATGACTCCTTTCATTAGCTTACTTTGAGAGAGAGCAAATGGGTATTATTCAGTCCCTTTTCCTCAAAACTTTTTGTTTTATTATTTTTTTTATTTGTTCTAACTAGTTTTACATGACAGCAGAATGCTCTTTGATTCGTACACAAATGGAGAACAACTTTTCATTTCTCTGGTTGTACACAATGTAAAGTCACAAGCATGTACCTAAGGTAATAATGTCCATCACATTCCACCATCTTTCCTACCCCCATGCCCCCTCCACTCCACCCCCTTTGTCCTAATCAAAGTTTCTCCATTCTCCCCACAGCCCACCCCCATTATCGATTAGCATCCACTTATCAGAGAGAACATTCAGCCTTTGTTTTTTTTTTTGAGATTGGTTTACTTTGCTTAGCATGATATTCTCCAACTCCATTACTTACCTGCAAATGCCATAATTTTATTCTCTTCTAATGCTGAGTAATATTCCATTGTGCATATGTACCACAGTTTCATTATCCATTCCTCACAGCTTTTTAGAAATGGGTATGCTTGCCAAGACCAAACATTCTCAAGCTTTAAGAAGGCCAAAAATATTACAGGGGCAAGCTCCAGATCTGTGAGATTTAGGTCTGCGAATGTGGAGATGAGTTCATTTAGAAGAAATGAAACACCGTCTAGAAACACCACCTGGAGCTGGTTTTTAAGCCAAGACACTTTGAGATGTAGATAATAAGCTGAGGAATGAAGAAAGCTAAAGAACATGTAGAAAAGGAGGCTCATGTGGGATTGATAAAATTATTGCAAGATTCTGTGAATTGTGAATTCATTAGTAAATACTGATAATTAGTGTTGCTAGTTAGACCTGAGGGTTTGTAGGGGCTTGCTAACACCAAGCCATACCTCTGGCTTTTACATTTTTGGAACTAGTTGTTTCTTGAGTGGCTGTGGCCTGGGTGAATAAGTGCAGAGTAGTTGTTTCATAAGGTAAGGCTAAAGCTTGCAGGTGGCAGCCTCAGAAAGCAGGCATCAACTGTGGGCTTCGGCAGAGCAGTGAGCCTCGAAGGACTTGGCCCTGATGTGTGTAGGTTGCAGTGCAGCCACAGCAGAGATCTTTAGTACACACATTTAGGGGCTACTTAGGACAGTATCTGGCTATATGACAATCCTTCATTCCATATAACCTTCCGAGTTTCAAAATGTAGCTTTGCCCACATAAAGGAGATAGATTTTATAATCAATATATTCATTCATATGGAGCCCTTAGAAAGAAAAAACATTCTATTTTCTTGGTTTAAGATAGCAACATAAATCAAGAAGTAAGAAGGGCTGTTTCCCTTTGATTACTTTTGGCACAGTGTTCCTGAGCCTCTCCAGGTCACTGCAATGGGGGTGGGCTCAATCAGCACTTCCTGTTGTTCTAAGTAGTTACTATCATGTTCGTTTTCCAGTTCCTAAGAGTGATATGCCTATTCTATATTGCCCTATAAACCACAGAAGCCATTTGTTCTGAAACTCATCCTTGTTGTCAGAAGTGCATCCCTGAGTTTCAAAGTCATATCCCACCATCTTTTCTTTATCCAGAAAGAATTCACTCTCATCATTCTCACCTGTTGAAAGCAGACTTATCATTCTCAAAGTCTTGACCAATTTTCAAAATAAACAGTCTTCCTCAATGATCTGGATATGTTATTATACTGCATATTCTAGTATGCCACTTATAATACTCCATGTACAGTTATGATGCTTGTTTTTCTCAGGGATAAATCTAAATTCCTTGCAGCAGTCTGTTTGAAATTATTTTGAATATTCTCCAGTGAGGACTTCTATGTACAATTTCATCCTGTCTTTAATCCATTATTTTGAATGCCTGGCTATAATGTGTGTTCTGATATTAAGTAGTAAAAAAAAAATACTGTGTAAATGTAGGTACTTTATAACTTTCTATAATGTTTAGTAAGTGATTAATTTGTGGCATAGTTGATGTAGCAAAGAGAACTATTTTATATCATTTCATTTTTTATAGCAGAATTATTTGTTATTTTAATAATATAAAGTGAGGTATCTTTCTGTAACTTCATTTTATTAATATAAAATAAACCACAGATGAAAACCTTTGCCTACGATTTATTTATAGCATAATATTCAATTGACAGTTAAATGCTAACCTGTAATTGAATCAAAGCATTTTACTTACACATTGAATGAAAGAACACAAGTAAATGATTCATAAACAGGAGCATAACAGAGGTTAATAAACTCTGATATTTATTATGTGACATTCACTATGAATAATTTGAATGAATGGTTATATGACGAAGAGTAACTCTTTGAAAAGGAAGCAAGATATTTTAAAAATTATTTCTGTTTTGCTAAGCCTGACAAAATATCGTAGCCTGCAACTGCAATTTAAAAAAAATACCAAAAAGATATATAGATGTACTTTTTAAATGTTGAAGCATATTTATGGATTGTCTATGAGTGTTATCACTAAGTTGCTAACATGAACCTGCCAATAAGTTTGTTTATAAAAGGAAACAAAATATATAATTAAAATTTATCTTGAACTAGCAACTGAGAGAATGGCAGAAAGTTAAGATTCTATTAATTAATCATTCATCTGGAAAGGTGTGAAATGCCCAAGAGCATCTTCTTCAGATTATTTTTCCATTATTTTTCTTCTCAACTTGACCTTTGTAAGCTCATGTTAAAAAAAATAATAAGGAAACACATGAAGGAAGAAAAAACAAATATGCTAGAACAGCAATACAATAGATTTAGAACCTTAAGGACTTTGGGAATTGTAGTCAGAATATACAGTGTGGAATATAAATCATGTATAAGGACTTAAAATAATTAAGGTAGAATTGAAAATAAACCAACAAAAGAGCAACTGCCATGATGTCCAGGCAGCTTTGAAAAAGAACAGATGATAATTTTTGAAGAAAATAATAAATCTATACAATTAAAAGACCAAAAATATTTAATACTGGGAAGAATCTTGGGGATGAAGATCTGAATATATAAGCTGGATGAGGCCACAGGAAACCAAGAAAGAGAAACTGGGAACGAGCATCCAAAGTCTTCTAGTAGAATGAAGGGTATAAATTTCTTTAGAGTTTTAGGGAAAGACCACAGAGATAATGGGTGAGAGGTAATAGCTGAAGAGAGAATGCAGAGAAATTTCCAAAATTGACAAAAATGTAAATATGTGGAAACAATAATTACAATATGTATTTATAGCAATTCTAGCAATGACAACATATATGCATGTATGTGTACATGTAACATACATATGTAAATATGCATGTATGCTATATATAATATCCCACATTATAGTGGGTGGAGGTCATCAAACACAAAGGGTTATTTACACCAGGCTTGAGAATATGGATAATATTGAAAGTAATGACAAGACTTAAAGGAGACTCTTCAGGGCAGATAGTGGCATGGAAGAGAAATATTAACATGCGTGTCCTTATCCAAGAAATAAGAATCAAAACAAATAGTAAAATAATCTCTTATTTACCTTCTAGACAAATGTAGATGTTATTCCTACAGAAACAAAATGCTGATATCCAAAGTCCTCCTTGGAAGAAACTTTTTGGTTTTGTTTTTAATTTATTTTTAAATAATAAATAAAACCAGAAAAGTTGTACATGTTAATTGGATACTATGCAATGCTTGATACATGTAAACATTGTATAATGCATAAATCAGGATACTTACCAAGTATTTGTGCTCAGATATTTGTCATTTCTTTATGGTAAAAACTTTTATGATTCTTTCTCCTAGCTTTTTGAAATGCACTTTATTGTTACCTACACTCACCCTACCATGAAATAGAACACCCAAACTGCCTGCACCTAGATAATTAAAATGTAGTACCCATTGATCCTTCTTTGGAAAATTTTTTTGAAGACCAAAAGAGAACAAAGATAACAAAGACTGTCTTCATTCTTGATATCATCTTAATATTAATTATGTTTATGTGTTAATGGTGTAACTTAAAGAATTGAAATGCCCCATTTTAAATTGCCATGTGACTAAATATCTCAGTAGAAAATAAGTGGAGCTGTAACTTAAGAAAATAGTATTAGTTTTAGCAAGTTTCATGTTCAAGTATTAATATTTTCATATTTAAGCTTACTACTCCTGAAGCAGTTGTTTATGTCACACTGGAATCACATGCATAGATCCTGAGAACTCAGCAATAAATGGGTCAATGGCTCTCCTGGGGACTTACCTCCCCCTCTGTAGACTGTAAATGCAGCTCCTTCCTGCAGGTAGCCTTGAAGTCACCTGCAGCAGCGCTCACCTGGACCCCACGAGGAGCTTCCATAATCAAGGATCTGGTAGGTGATTCAAGCCTAAGGGAACAAAAAAATCATGAAAAAAACAAAAACAAAAAAAAAATTATTAACCCATTTATCCCATGTCTCAGATAAGCAACGGCTATAAAAACTTAAATTGATCAATGCATTCATCAGTTATAGCAACTTTGAAATAATTTTTATGTTTTTAGATGTCTATCCTTTTAAGAAAAGTACTATAAGAAATGCATTCATGAAATCATGTTCTAGAAATAGGCTGTCATTTCATTTCGAGAATGCACTGTATTTCAAATTACCAACAGTAGAAAATAGGACCCTAGGACAGCCGAATACTACATAGTAATGTACAATGCACTGACCAGATGTTCTGGGCAGCAGAAATGATGCCCACTTGCCCTCATTGTTCTGTGTATGAAATTCAGCTTTGTCCCTTTCTATCTTGCCTTGAGTTTTAAGAGGTTGACCTCTACACACCATGTCTATTTTGTATCCAATGTCCTATTTACACTACAGCTTATACATGTAAAATAGTCTGTATTGTCCCAGGGTCCTATGTATAGGGCTATTTGTAGTTTTATTCTCACTGATAATAACTGATATACGCACTGATCGTGATGAACATTTTCAAACTATTTTAATGCACCTGTGCCTTTGAACTAGTTGCATAATTGAGAACTTGGGACTTAATATTGACAAAAAAGAGGAAAATAGCAATGAACTTAGATTAGTCAACTGAGAACAAGCAACCAACCAAATAATGGGCAGGCACAGATACAAATCTTTGCCATTTCAAGCAAGGATTTAAACCCAAAATGAGTTTCAGAATGTTTTTTTATTGCCTTATATACTTTTTTGGCTCATTATACAATCTTCATTTGTTCATATCAATTATTTACTCTCATTTGTAATGATTTAGTAGCAATTTCTTATGTTGTTTCTCGGCTCACAAAAAGTAGGTCAAGACGAGTTTACATTATTAAATCTTTTATATATTATCAATATTAATGATGAAGTGTTAATAAATAAATTGGTACAATTTAGGATGTACGTATTCCTTAATAAAAAGTTCCAGCTTCACAAAGAAGAAAACTTGAGTGAAAATCATTAATGCTCTAACTTTGAAGAGTGTGCAGTAAAATTTTGTGAACTTGAAAACTTTTAAGGTACACATTTACCTCTAGAAATTAATTAAATAGTACATTTTTATATCAAATAATGTCTACTGGCCCAGTAAAATGTTCAAAGTGAGTAACATCAGCCTGAGAAAGAAAAAAACAATTGGGAGATAACACACAAAAGCCAGAAAACCGTGATAAAAGGTATGAGTTTCCTAGCCTAATAGAGATTTGTGTGTGTGTGTGTGTGTGTGTATGTGCAATGAAAATGGCTCTGAACTTTAACTAAAACATCATAAGGAAATCGAGAGCAGTGAGAATCTGTTGTTCATTTCACCCATTAAAGCAGTGCTTTTTAATTTACTGGATAGAGAAAATTTGGAGGAAAATCAACATATTGGTCTCAAAAATTCTCTGCTCTGCTCCCTGAGGCAAAGTTCAAGGTGATGGGGTATTTAATCTTTTGATGTTATAGGTTTGGGGGAGGGTAATGATTAATGTCTGAGAGTAACTGAGGACAAGAGTGCCAAAGAAGGAAACAGCAGTGACTTAAGGTGAAGGAAGTGAGAGAAGAAACTCTTAGCAAATGCCAACAGGCATCTAGCAAGCTTCCAATGAACAAATGCTTTAGCACAGTGTGAACCCTTTGGTACAATGACTCGAGCTCAGGGAAAAAGAACTAGATTGACTAATTGACTGGGCTTAGTTTTTGATATTTAGTACAATAGAGGTCAACGATAAAATTAGATTTTATAAGAATATTTTTGTTTCTTCTGAAACTAATTATTTTTTGGCTTAAGACATAACTGCTAAATACACATATATTAATGCATCACAGGGTAGATTAAAACATTATCAAAGTGGTAGCAATTTTGCAATATTGTCAAATTGCTCAAGTGCTGAAGTAATTAAGACTTTGAATTAAACAAGTTCCAATTTTATATCTTGTTAATCTTGATAAAACTAAATGTACTAATCATTAAGTAATAATATAATTGCTATGAAGTAGCACTATCTGTTTTGAATGATATCCAATATCCAGGAAAGTGATGTAAAAAAAAAATATATATATATATATATATATATATATATATATATATATATATATATATATATATAATTTAAAATTAATTTTGGAAAAAGTGTTCAGTAAAAAAGTGTTAAATAACAATTATTAGAACATTTGAAGAATTTCTTAATTCTATTTTCAAATGAACACATTGCAGTAGCCAAATATTTCTAGTGAATATGACAGTTAAAGCAAGATTATAAGTATTTTTATAAGCTTTCTTGACTATTGAATATAAAAAATATACTTTTTTCCCTGTGGGCAAAAGTCACTACAGGGCAATCATATATATGGAAATCAAAAACAAAACAACTTCTGATTGACATTATTTTGGACAGCAAAATTCATTGTGAACATTTACAGATGCATTATATGTCAATCATCCAATGCCAATGTTTATAATTGCATGATTACCTACATTTACACACACATGCACACGTTAATTATCTGGAGCTGAATATTGTCTCTAGGTATCCAGTGCTAAATAGGAAAAAAAGTCATTTCTTCCCACAAATTCTGTAGAAACTTTGCTGTATGCCTCCATCTAAACTCTAAGAGGGTTGAACTTCTTGCACTTTGACAATTAAAAAAAAATCATCTCTTTTTTTAAGTGCAAGCAATTCCATCACTCCTTTTTTAAAATATTTATTTTTTAGGTGTAGATAGACACAACACAATGCCTTTATTTTTATGTGGTGCTGAGGATGGAACCCGGGTCCCGCCCATGCGAGGCGAGTGCTCTGCCACAGAGCCACAATCCCAGCCCCTCCATCACTCTTTTAAAAGAGATTGCATTAAGGTATTCCTGTGATTACATTAACTAGGCAAAGAACAGTATAGAACAAATAGATCTAGATACAATGTTTAAAAGATCTAAAACAAAAATAAGCATTGTGCATTACTAGCCATGACAGCTTATCAAAATAGGTTGATAACTTTGTAATTATAAATTTCCTTGACTATTTTGTAAATAATATTTTCCCAAGACATTTATTAGAAACCATGTACTTCTAGAAGCTATATTATAAATTGGAGGAAAATAGAAAAGTGTCCTCTATATTGAAAGTGTTGCTCACAATATAAAGTAAGGCAAATTATTCCCAAGAAGTAGTCTGTGAAATCCAGGTATAAACTCACCGAAACTTAATTACTATGTGCAAGAGTTATGTCAATCTAATGAGAGAATTAAGTGTAGGAGTCTGAATAACTATTCATGAATTCTACTTCAAATTTTAAATCAGTTTAAATTATCCAGGGCTCAGTTATTCGAACAAATAAAATTATAGTCATAAAACACTTTAAAAATAGAATATTGCAGTCATAAGAAAATATTAAATTTATCTTCTTTGTTAGTTATCCATATAATTGCAATAATGTAAAAAAGCTAATGTTCATACTGAAAACTTATTCTGTACGTAAAACTCTGAATTGATGATCTCTTAATCATCACACTAATACTAAGAAGTGGACTCTCCAATTATCTATATTTTATCTACAAAGTACTTGAACATTAGGTTGTTTGGGTTTTTCTCAGGTTTATGAAGCTAGTGCAAAGATCCCAGGATTGCCAAAAAAAAGGTTGAAAAACAATGTTAGACAAGTAAAAAAACTTACAGCTATAGTAATCAAGATCATGCTGGCATAACAAAATAATGGAATAAAATAGCAGATAAATGGATTTTTACTTGTGTGGTCATCTGATTTTTGACAGAGGCCATAATGATGTTAGAATAACTAGAAATATCTTTGAATAAGATGATCCTCAATATCTATCACACATTATTGTCAAGAAAAATCTAAAACATAAGGCTTTGAAAGGAAAATATCTTTGTGAATTTGAAGTAGGAAAGATTATAATAAAAGTAAAAAAAAAGTAATAACTAGTAAATACCTTAAAATATAGCTTATGATTTCAATATTAAGAGCACTTTTTCAAAATAACCATTGATAATGTGAATATATAACAGAGAATAGGGAATAATATCCACAAAACACACATATATCACAAAAGACTGACATAAAGAAACAGAAATTATCCCCAACTCAAACATTTAAATATAAAAACACAAACATACTGTGAACAAAAGATTTGAACAAATTAAAATGATACATAGTTGTCCCATACACTTACATACATGAAAAAGTGATTAATATTAGTAGCCATCAGATAATGAACAGCTATAAATAGTACCAGTAAATATCCACTAGAAAGACTGATTAGCAAGATTGCTAACACGGCATATTGGTGAGGAAGAGCAGAAACTGAAAATTTTATCTTTTTTTGATGGAAAGGTAAGACTACAATCCTTTGGAGAATTTTGGCATTTTTACACAAAATTTAATATATGCAGAAATATACCATGTATGTCATTTACAAATGCACACACAAATATTTAATATTCATATAATGGAACATTGATCAACAATAATTAAGAAAGATGTATCTATGCAAATAGGATCAAGGACAGATGTCAAAGATAAGTGGTGTAAATGAAATTTTACAAAGAAAAGTACATATTGCTTGATTGATTTATTTTTAGTATTAAACAAAGCTAATCCATGATTTAAGAAAAAAGTGACAATAGAGATTACTATTGTGTGTGGTGTGGAGGTTCAGTGGACATGAAGAAATGGTCTTAAATAATGGTAGTAATTTATATCTTTAGATGTATCTGAGTTACACGAGTGTATTTATTTGTCAAAACTCAGTGAATGCACAATTGACCTTTGTGCAATCGCATTACATGATTTAAAAAAAAAGAAAAGAAGCTATAAAATTATCTTGAATACTACTTCCCAATATACACATTGAAATGATCAGGGGGGAACATATGTGTGAAATTAATGTTGAAATCAGTAAAAATTAAATATACTGTTGGATGTATGGTAGAATGGATATATATATATATATATATATATATATATATATATATATATATATATATATGATTAAATATATGTAAGAAAATTACAGTGGATTGATTTACATGGTGGGTATGTGGATGCTTATAATTTTGAGTGCATTTGAATGTTTCCACAGTGAGAGACCGAAAAAGAAGGTATGGTCTTATATTCTTATAAGATTATTCATTTCTAAATATCTGTTTTCCTAATAAAATTTATAAGAAAATGTTATGGAAATATAAATATGAAAATTGTTCTTTCCTCCTGATGTTTCTCATTGACAATATTAAAAAGGAATGACGAATGTTCATTAATGACATATAGGAATACTTTTTAAAAACACATTTTTGTTGCTAAATTATTATTTTACTATGAAAGCCATATTTCACATAATCAGTATTTTACAATTATTTCAGAGTTAAGAATATAACATAAAAAGAATATCTGACTTTTACTTGTCTGAAAATACAAAAATTAGGTATGTTTTTCAGAAATATAAACTCCTAGATAATAAAAATGGCAATAGTTTTAAAAATAAATATATGTATTAAAATTGCCACAGAAATTCAATAGAGTCTTTTTAAACTCAAAAGACTATGTTAAAAATTTGGGAAAGATAAGTATAGTTGGTGCTTAGCAAAAATTTTCAATAAAGAGAAAGTAATCCAGGCACAATGGCACACTCCTATAATCCCAGCAGGAGGCTGAGACAAGAGGATTGAGAGTTCAAAGCCAGACTTAGCAATGGGGAGGCCCTAAGCAACTCAGTGAGACCCTGTCTCTAAATAAAATACAAAATAAGGCTAAGGATATAGCTCAGTGGTTGAGTGCCCCTGAGTTCAATCCCCAGTACTCAAACCCCAACAAAAGAAAGAAAGTGAGACTTTTTAAAAATTAGACCTAGCATAATTATTATAATTGAAACAAAATTATATTGGTATTAGAAATAGAAAACTTGGTTAATGGAACATAACAGAGTCTCAAATTCCTTTAATAGAAATTAAAATCTGAAAAATTCAATAATTATTTCAGGGTAAAACATTATATTATTTAACAAATTATGCTTAATAAATGGATTATCTGAATTGCAGAAAATAATGTTCTATTCTTAACATATTCCAGAAAAATAATTTTTAATTTTACCTTTCAAAATATTAAAATAATAAATTACAAAGTGTAATTTCAATAAAAAATTAGAAGAAAATTATTTTTAATTTTCTTTATTTCAAATAAGAAACTAAGAAATGAATAAATAACTGTACAAAATAAATTACAAAAAATTGTAAAAAGGCACAGGAAATATGTAAGTCTAGAAAGAATAACTTCTGGAAGAAGACAGAAAGCCCAGAAGATAAAAAAGGAAAACAATAAGAGGCACATATGCATAAATGTGTATTCAGGCATATATAATTATTTGTATAGATTAATTTATATGTATAATTATAATGTTTTGCAGAAAATAAATAGCCATTTTTTTTTATTAGAAAGCACTTTGAATGTATCTGACAAATATATCAGGAACATATTAAAAATACAAAAGACTACTAATAGATCTTCACAGACCAAAAGAGAAAACAAAAACACTACAATTGTAAAAACAACACAAGGCCATCTATTTGTGCACAGAGGTTGATATGTAGAGAAGGTGGGCTTGTACCTGCAATCTGCTAGAATTTCTGAGCTTTTCTGTGATGCTAATGTGATCACCTAATGGCAACTATGTGTACAAGAATTTTGCAAGCACTAAATTGTGAAAAATGTAGTCACTGTAGTCATATATTTCTGCTCATTTTTTTTCCTACTCTGGATTCTGAAATCAGTCTAGAATCCCAATGAGATTTTGTTTTTAAGGTGTTATGCAGTGATCGAATCTGAAAATGTATATGGCCTGTTTCTTCAGAAAACATTCTCAACATTCTGAACAAAAGAATTCACACTTTTTAAAACTAAGTTGCAAATGGCAACTTGAGCAGAACTTGAGTATCAAGCATCTTGTTCTTGCTAAATATTTAATACAGAGCAAAAGACACAGTAGGCACCCATTAATAATTTGCAGTGTCAATGATGGAATGGAATGTACTGAACAGAAAACTATGTCAGGAAAACAATGACATCAAAATGAATGCAAACCATGACCTGAACATAAAAGAAGAGCAATAACTTGTTACTTCAGACTATGTATGGTTAGCTTCCTTCAGGAGCAAATCACATGATTTGTTTTGTTTTTATTGTTTTCTGCTCACTCATACCTCCCATTCTGTGTCTTTCTTCAAGGTAGATTACACATATTTCTTGATTGTTGCTCTGTGTTCCATAGTTTGCAAACTAAATTAAGCTTCTCATAATGCTCATTTGTTAATTCTAGATAAATATATAAATACATACTTAGAATGAAATAAGAAAAGGAAAGAATAAAAGAGAAAGTGAGAGACTGGGGAGATTGAGAGAGAAGAAGAAAGGAAAGAAAGGGTACAAAGAGAAAGTAGGAGAAAAGAAAATATACTAGCTTATTCTCTGTGTGTGTGCATGTGTGTGTGTTTACTTATTTATTTTTCTTATAGGTAGAAAGATACCAGCAAAACAATTTATACCACCATTGGCAGAAATGCCTCAGGGCAAAATAGTACTGACTGCATAAATGTTAGCTTTTCTTGAATATTGTATTAATATAAGCTAGAGTTATGTGTTTCCAGAGATTAATTTGGATTGTGAAAACATTAGCATTTCACTTCTAGATTACGTTCACACAGAATGAGAATGACTTAGAGATGCCAATTATAAGATCAAATATTAATTAATATTACACATTCCAAGTACAGCTTCTTTTCTTTTTCTTGGAACAGTTAATAGATCTCAGATCCAAGCTGTCTTTGGGTGATGAGAGTTACATAATGGGCTTCATCTCTTCTCACCATAGGTACAGAAAGTCTTTGGACTATAATAATTTAACTACATGTTAATTTAAGAAATTAAGAAAGGAAGAGTTGTAATAATTGGAGTACTCCTGGCAAATAGACTTTTATGCCCTTTTCAACTCTTCAGCATGTATTTTTTTTAGCCTTTGAAAATATAGACCCCTCCCCACCACAAAACAATATCATTTTATATGGTAAATCAAAGAAAATCTACAGTTGTTGTACTCATGAACCCTGGCACAACATTTGGCAATATTCAACATTCATCGGAAATGAAATGTGTTGAACAAGCAACATAGGAATCCATGTTTCTACAATTTTTTTTAATACCAGGGATTGAACCTCAGGGTGCTTAAACCATTAAGCCACATCCCCAGATCTTTTTATTTACATGTCTCCCTAAGTTGCTTAGGTTTTGGCTAAGTTGTTGAGGCTAGCTTTGAACAATCCATCCTCCTCCCTCAGCCTCCCAAGCCACTGGGATTATACTGAGCTCAGCTCAAAGTATTTTCTACATTTTATTACAAGCTCTTGAAATGTTTTTTTTTTCCTAAAGTCTTTTATTCTTAATGATTATAAAACTTAAGACAACATAGCTAATTATTCCACAAACTATTTTCTTTACTTGGTTGACCCATCTCACCTTGTTTAGCATTAGGTGGGAACAAGAGTACTCCTTATTTCCCTGAACAGAAAATAGTCAGCAAGCCTCGTAAAGACCTTCTCAGACACTCTGCTTTAATCTGCAGTACACAAATGAATAATTGAATACCCCAATCATTACTGTATTTTGCTTCTGTTTCAGTTTTGGAATTTAGATTAGTAACACTCATCTTGGGGGTTGTCAATCTGCTTTTAGCAGTAGAAGATAAGCTTAGCCCAGCTCAATGTTTAAATAATGGATGAATGATTAGAAAACAAAAACCAGAAACACATATTATAATTAGAATTTAATTCATATTCACCCTTATGAATCTGGAGACATGTCAGCAAGATAATTAAAACAGCAGTTGGTTCTTATTCCTCTCTTAGTAATAGACTTCTCATAGTAAAAATTGTAAAATGAGTACACAGCTATGAAAGCAATATAAGTGTTTATTTTAGAACTTAGAATATTTTTTAAAAATTGAATTATTAAACTCTGACATAACTTATGAAGTTGAAAATCTTTGTTTTATTTTTTAAATTTAAATTCAGTTCTTTTTAACATATATAAAACATAAAAAATTAACACATTGATGGGGTACCATGTGATATTTCAATATGTGGATGCATTGTTCAGTGTGTAAATTCAGGTTAAATATATCTGTTTTCTTATTTATTGTTTCTTTATAGTGAAAATATTCAAACTCCTTTCTTCTAGTTTTTAAGAATATACTGTGTATAGCTACCTGTATTCACCCTAGTATGCAATAGTATAACTGTGTTTCTTATTCATAACCACAACTCAGTACCCACTTAACAATGTTCCCTCTATCGCACCTCCCTTTTATTCTCCCCAGGTTCTTGTACTCAGTTTTTATGAGATTAACTTTTTATATTCCATATATAGGTGGGGGCATGTGGTACGTATCTTTCTGGGACTAAAGTCTATATTAAAAGAGTCCAAAAGTAATTGTTATCAGTGGTAACCACATGTCCTATAACTGCCATATTCCTTGTGTCACATTTATTTATGTTTTTCACTATTCAGTTTTGCTTTGGTAAAGTAAGCAAATTTAAAAAAAATATATCAAATTATTATATATGAAATACATTGATGGCTACGATAGTTCTAAAGATACAGAATGAACATATAGATTTCATTTTAATGGAATGTACAACCTGGATAGGTGAAGAGGGATAAAAGAATTCCTGATTGAGAGGATCTATAGATCAATACTACAGCATGAGACACTGTTATATACGTCCCTGAACACTCCTCAATCCTTCTGGTTTTTGTAGAGAATAAGTAATTATTGTTTTGCGCTTATAAAACAAGATTTGGATCACATCAAGTGAGCCTTCTCCTGATACTGCTCACTAGTTTATTGAATCTGAGTTTCTCAATTAGTGAGAAACTGAGTTCTTTAGGAAATCTTAGCATAGAACTATAAAAGTCTGCAAATTTATTATTGTAAAACTATACTTTTTTCATGAAAATTTTCTATTTTGTTTTTATTTGAACATTTTTCTGCTTACCCATGGCTGTAAAATGGTCTTTATGAAGTAAGTTTTCTTTTATTTAATATTTTCATTATGTTTCCCAAAAAAGATACAGTTATCTAACTTAAAATGCAACTTCTTTTTCTTGTTTGTATTATTATTTTTGAATTTTAAAAATAAGAATGCTGCAACAACTAGGAATTTTATTTACCTATCATATATTAATTACACAAATAATTTTCAACTCCCAAATGTTAACTTATTTATTGAATTAATGATATATATGGAGCAGTTGCCTCAATTTTTAAATTTCAATTTTCATTAGCAGTTATTGTGATGATCTTGGGGATAATTCCCTGTGAGGCTGACATCCCACAATGTCCTGGGTAGGAAAAGATCTTATATGTAACTGTGCCTCTTAGAAACAGCATGATAATAGAAAGCAGCTTATTTTACTGGAAATGACTAGACTGAGGGACCCATCATAGGATATGAGTTCTTTTTCTGATAATGATTCCCATTCCTTTATGTATTCCCCCCTCTGTATGATACTGCCTCGTCATTTAGAATCCTCACCTGGTCTCTGCTTTCCCTAATTCTGTGCCCATTTGTGTCTTTATGCCATTACCTGTATCCGATTTTTCAACATCCTTATATTTTATCAGTCATTCTCTCAACTTCCTCAATAATTGTCTTCTTCTTTTCCACATGCCTCCTGACTGCTATATTTATTTTTATTTTCATTGTAAACATATTAGGAGAAAATAAGGAAGTTGTTAAAATAATTCACATTTTATTCCATTTGTACAAATAGTTGACTATTTAGTAAAGAACTAGGGAGTGTCATATGAGTACATAGCAATACACTATTTTAGTTCTTCATATATCAAGGACAACCACTATTGATGGAAACTACAGCACAGGGGTGAGGAGGACACTTACTTACCTGAGGTCTTGAGATGGTTCTGCTCTGACGTGAGGTGTCTCCACCGAGTGCCCAAATACTGCTCCTTCGGTGCCTGGAGGCAGCAGAAATAAGTGGTCAGAGCAATAAAGTCCATAGACACATTCGGTTTCATTTCTATTTTTATACATCAAATATTCTTCCCCAAATGGGAAAACTGGAAACAGGAGTAGAGAAAATAAAAGAGAAATGATGGAAGAGGAGCACAGAATAGTGAAGAACCAAAGAAAGTCAACCTAAATATCTGTTATAACTCTGTTAACTGCTTTTAAGATGACATTACTTATACATTGAGACTGAGAATTTCTACTTTCTGGTCAAAGAAAAAGGACCCATTTATTTTTCCAGTGCCTAAATTCTCAGTTAAGTGAACTAGAGGGAGGGACAGGTCAGTTTTGATTTCTGTCCTCCTACAAATAGTAGGGCAGGGATGAAAGTGTTAGAGGGTGAGCTCCAGTGTAGCGTATTACTAGTTGCTTAAAGACAGGTCTCGTGGGGCATTTAGCAATATAGCTTCATAGTGATCATCAAATGATAGAGAACGTATCATGTTACTTTGACCCCTCTGGAGTTAAGGCTCTATCTAAAACTATGAGCTA
This sequence comes from Marmota monax, assembly GCF_021218885.2. Taxonomy (NCBI): domain Eukaryota; kingdom Metazoa; phylum Chordata; class Mammalia; order Rodentia; family Sciuridae; genus Marmota; species Marmota monax. Next base: position 54,511 of record NW_026694778.1, on the reverse strand, counting down.
CTTTAGTTCATTTCATTATAGCTGAATTCATATGGGGTCACAGATGTCTGAAGAGGTCACGGACTCTAACATCTGCCTCAGCAGTTGAATGACACTCCACATAAACTTTCACTTACTGACTCCATTTGATATTTTTTCAGACTTAGAGCTTCTCTGTGCTTTAACTGAACAAAATGGAATGATTTTCTTCTTCAAAAGCCAAGTGAAAAAAAAATTTTTTAAAGATATTGGTAAAAACCTTTGTATTTTTGTGATTTTTCACAAGCATTTCAGATCATTTCCTTCAGATTAAACTTTAATTTCTTTTGTTCTAATATTCTTAAAATGTCTGTATGTAAGAATGTCACTCCTGTTCCACAAATGTCTTCAAAACTATTTAAGTATTACAAGGCAATTCAAAACTATAAATTTTAAGCCTACAAAACAAACCTGTTATTGCTTAATGTGAAGGAACACATAAAATACATTAATTCCAGTAATCAAGGATGAAATTGCAGCTAGGAAAGTACAGCTAACATTTTGAGTTTCTTAAATAATAATTGGCTGTGTTGGGAAATGTATTAGAACCACCTGATGATAGCTTTTTAAAAAATAGCAAAAAGACCTTGATCCTGAGTCACAGAGGAAGGTTTTTTTTCCCCAAAGATTGTAACAGAATTTCATCTGTTTTATGGCTCTTAGGACAAATTAAGACTCTGCTGTAGTAAATTCCTAAGATTACAGATTTCAACTTATAACTAAAAGTTATTGGCATTTTTGGACCTTCTGCTGGGTTTTACTAGGTTTTTCTTTTTTTCTTTTTCCCCTTAAAATGGAGCATGTAGTGTAGGGCACATAGTGTTTATCATTTTAGTTGTTTTCACAAATTTAGAAGAATTATGTCTGTAAGAGCATTTCTCTTTCCAGTTTGTAGGATATTTTATCTCTAAAAGTGGTAAATTTCTTAAGATGAGTCTTTAAATGTAAAATAATAGTTTGAGATAAATCTCTACTTTCATGCTTTTGATGGGATGGCATTTGAAAGAACATTCCAAGGTATAAGTTTGCAGATCTGAAAAAAAGAGACTTTGACATTTTAAAATGAAATATAACTTCCAGATAGGTTATTTATCCATGTGCAAGGTTCAAAAACTAATTTCTACTATTGTATGATTATGAAAAATTCCCAATGAGTCAGAAATATAATTAAAGGATGGCAACAATACTTATTTCTGAACACAGGTTGGCATACATAGTAACTGGGCATAGATTGTATTGGGGAAAATGAAAATAGTCAAAGTTTAAGTTTTCAAAGAAGATCAAACAATTATACAGGTCTCGATTCTAAGTTTCGATGTAGAAAGGTATTAATAATTTTTAAAATATTCCTAAGGAATTAAGTCTACAATCACATCATTTATGGGGCTAAGTTGAAAACTGAACAAAGCATCATAAATAAATAACTAAATGCTGATATCTAGATGACGAAAAAAGTTGTTCTCACCCTCCCTGCTGATGCCAGACTTACAAAAATTAATAGTTGTCAAAGATAATCTTGAAGGATATCAATGAGGAAAAATAAAAGCCACCTGAACCAGATTTGTACTATAACAGCTGAAGACAATCAACAGTAAAAAATAAATCTCTCATGAATGGGAAATTTTTACTGTCAGGTTTGTTAGAATTGACAATAAAAATACAGGATATTGGTAGCAGGAGATGGAAGATTATAGGAAAGGTTTACCTCCCAGTAGCTCCTTAGCAACAGAATTAAAAAGCAGGAAGACTGCTCATCAAAGAGATGGATAACTAAGAAAATTCCCTGAAATTCAGTACTTGACAGTAAAAGAAAACATAGAGAAACAGAAAGTTTGAAAATTCAAACATAATATAAGAAACCATATGTTAGAGGCAATCATGAGTTCAAAGCCAGCCTCAGCAAATTAGTGAGGCCCTGAGCAACTCAGCAAGACCCTGTAAATAAAGTGTTAAAAAGGGCTGGGGATGTGGCTCAGTGGTTAAGCACCCCTGCATTCAATCCCCAGTAGGAAAGAAAGAAGGAAGGAAGGAAGGAAGGAAGGAAGGAAGGAAGGGAGGGAGGGAAGGGAAGGGAAGGGAAGGAGGGAGGAAACGAGAGAGGGAGGGAGGGAGGGAAGAAAGAATATGGGGATAGAGATAGAGATGTGCCAGCTTGGCTGGTGGGAGCAAAGAATAGTGGGGAAAAAAAATGGATTTGCAGGAATCTATGGAATATAGAGGGAGGCTGATCTTCATGGGCCCAGAGCCAGAGAGGGAGGTTGTTGAGTTAAAAAAATAAAAATAAAAATTTCTCAACAGATATTTCAATGTGAATTGGTGCCAGTGGAGAACCATTTGTAAGTGCTGTACCATGGGGAGCACAAAAAAAAGATCAGCAACTCATAAAGGAAGTTGCCACCCTCCCAGCAGTCACCTATCATGGGCTTCAGAGAGCCTGACCAGTGTGACTGAAATAGGTACAAAGAGATTTATTTGATCCTTGAGGATCCTTTGTATGAATACCAAGGAGAAAAAGCTTTCTTTGTTGCATGATGTCACATATCCATGATGACTTTGAATAGAAATGGTCTCAACTTCCCAATTATAAGTTATAGATTAGGATAATGTATTTTTAAATTTTTATTTGTTTTAATTAGTTATACATGACAGTAGAATGCATTTATGCACTTTGATATATCATACATAGATGGGATATAATTTCTCATTTTTCTGGATGAACATGTTGCAGAATCTTATTGGTCATGCACTCACATATATACATACAATAATGTCTGTTTCATTCTACTATTTTCCCTATCCCCACATCCCCTCTCCTTCTCTCCCATCACTTCCCTCTACCTCATCTATGGTAATGCTATTCTTCCCTAGTGTCTCCCGTCTTATTATGAATTAGTATCCACATATTAGAGAAACGTTGGCCTTTGGTTTTGTAGGATTGGCTTATTTTGCTTAGCATGATATTCCCCAAAGCTATATGTGCTAATAATTTATATATGCCATGATTTTACTCTTCTTTAAAGCTGAACTAATATTCCATTGAGTATATATCCACATTTTCCTTATCCATTCATCTATTGAGGGGCACCTAGGTTGGTTCCATAGTCTAGCTATTATGAACAGAGCTGCTATCAACATGATGTGGATGCATGCATTACTATAGTATGCTGATTTTAAGTCCTTTGGTATAAACCAAGGAGTGGAATAGCTGGGTCAAATGGTGGTTCCATTCCCAATTTTCTGAGGAATCTCCACACTGCTTTCCATAGTGGTTGTACCAGTTTGCAGTCCCACCAGCAATGTATAAGTGTATCTTTTTCACCAAGATTGCCATTCTGACAGGAGTGAGATGAAATCTTAGAGTAGTTTTGATTTGCATTTCTCTAATTGCTATAAATGTTGAATACTTTTTCATATATTTATTGATCAATTATATTTCTCTTCTGTGAAGTGTTGTTCAGTTCCTTAGCCCATTTATTGATTTGGTTATTTGTTTTACAATGTTAAGTTTTTGAGTTCTTTATATATCCTAGAGTTTAATGCTTTATTGGAGGTGTATGGGGTGATGATTTTCTCACAATCTATAGGCTGTCTCCTCACTTTATTGTTTTCTTTGCTGAGAAAAAGCTTTTTAATTTGAATCCATTCCATTTATTAATTCTTGATTTTACTTCTTGTGCTTTAGGAGTTTTGTTAAATAATTCAGATCCTAGGCTGATGTGTTTCTAAATGAAATTCTGGCATATTGCATACAAAACCATATTAAAAATATAGTGCACCATGATGAAGTGGGATTCATCCCAGGGATGCAGGGTTGGTTCAACATACGTAAATCAATAATCATAATACATCATATTAATAGTCTTAAAAACAAGAATTATACCATCATCTCAATAGATGCAGGAAAAGCATTTGACAAAATACAGCACACCTTCATGTTCAAAACAAACAAACAAACAAACAAAAAAACACTAAGGATAATAGGAACATACCTCAATATTTTAAAAGCTATAGATGCTAAACTGAAAACCAGCATCATTCTAAATGGAGAAAAAATGAAAGCATTCCTGCTAAAAACTGAAACAAGACAAGGATGTACTCTTTCACAACTTCTATTCAACATCAACCTTGAAACTCTAACCAGAGCAATTAGACAAAAGAAAGAAATTAAAGGGCTACAAATAGGTAAAGAACTCAAACTATCACTATTTGCTGATGACATGATTCTATATCTAGAATATCCAAAAAATTCCACCAGAACACTTGTAGAACTAATAAATGAATTCAGCAAAGTAGCAGGATATAAAATCAACCCCATAAATCAAAAGCATTCCTATACATCAGTGATGAATCCACTGAAAGAGAAATTAGGAAAACGACTCCATTCACAATAGCCTCAAAAAAAAAAAATACCTGGAAATCAATCTAACAAAAGAGATGAAAGACCTCTCCAGTGAAAACTACAGAACACTAAGGAAAGAAATTGAAGAAAATTTCAGAGGATTGAAAGATCTCCCATGCTCCCAGATAGGCAGAATTAATATTGTCAAAATGACCATAGTACTGAAAGAATTATACAGATTTAATGCAATTCCTATTAAAATCCTAATGATATTCTTCATAGAAATAGAAGCAGAAACCATGAAATTTATTTGGAAAAACAGGAGACCCAGAATAGCTAAAGCAATCCTTGGCAAGAAAAGTGAAGCAGGAGACATCACAATGCCAGAACTTAAACTATACTACAGAGCTATAATAATAAAAACAGCATGGTATTGGCACCAAAATAGACATGCAGACTAAAGATACAGAATAGAGGACTTAGAGACAAACCCAAATAAATATGGTTATGTCATACTAGACAAAGGTGCCCAAAACATTCACTGGAGAAAAGATAGCCTATTTAACAAATGATGCTGGCAAAACTGGAAATCCATATGTAGCAAAATGAAATTGAACCTCTATCTCTCACCATGCACAAAAATCAACTCAAAGTGGATCAAAGACTTAGGCACTATAACAGAGACCCTACACCTAGTAGAAGAAAAAATAGCCCCCAATCTTCACCATGCCAGCCTAGGATCTGATTTCTTTGGAATAATGTATTTTAAAACACAATCCAACTATATGCTGTTTGCAACCACATCTCATAGGCAGAGACACCCAAAGACTGAAAGTAAAAGTTTAGAAAAAAATACTCAGTGTAAATAGAGTCCAAAAAAATTAAGAGTAGCTATTCTCATGTTTGACAAAGCATATTTCAAGCAAAATTTTATCAGAATATACAAAGGCTACTGCATACTGCTAAACAGAACAATCCAACAAGAAGATATAATGATAGAAATATATATTCCCCAAATGTCAGTGTATCTAATTACATTGAAAAAATACTTCTTGACATTAAATCTTAGACTCCAATAAAATGATACTAGGTGGTTTCAACACACCCTTATCACCAATAGACAATCCATATAAATATAAATTAAATAAATATACCTCTGACTTAAATAACTCTATGAATCAAATGGATGTAACAAATTACTACAAAAATTTTTTTATCTCCCAAACAGCTGAATTTACTCTCATCTCAGCAGCTCATGGAAATTTTTCCAAAATAGAGCATATTCAAAGTCACAATATAAGTTTTAGAAAATACAAAATAAAGAGAGATATAATTCCATGCATTTTGTCAGATCATAATGGAATGAAACAAGAAATCAACAGCAACAAAAATATTAGAAACCATATAAACACATGGAGACTGAACAGTTCTCTTTTAAATGAATAATGAATTGTAGAAGAAATGTGAGAAGAAATCAGGAAAATTTTAGAAAAAAGTGGGAACGGAGATACAACATATCAAAATTTCCGGGACCATATGAAAGCAGTTTTAAGAGAAAAATAAGTAGTTTTGCATGCCTACATAGAAAAATAGAACCTAAATAAGTAAGTAAGCTTATGCTCCATCTCAAGGCATTACAAAAGGAAGAATAAACTAATTATAAAATCATTAGAAGACAGAAAATAATTAAAATCAGAGCCAAAATTAATGAAATTGAGAATAAAAAATACAAAGGATCAATGCAACAAAAAATTTATTCTTCAAAAAAGTAAATAAGATTGATAAACACTTTGCCAAACTAATGAAAAGAGAGAGAAAAGACCCAAGTAAACACAGTTAGAGATGAGAAAAGGGAAATAACCACAGACATTTCTGAAATCTGGAGAATCCTTAGAAACTATTCTGAAAATTCATAATCCAATAAACTAGAAAATCTAGAAGACATTGACAAATTTCCAGACACATGTGACCTGCTCAAATTGAACCATGAGGATACAGAAAATGTAAACAGACCATTTTAAACCAAGGAAATATAACAAAGAAAAGTCAATTAACAGAAGAACTCTCTTTTGAGTTATATCAGATATTTAAAGAAGAACAAACACCAGCCTTTTTTCAAAGTATTCCATAAAATTAAAAGACAGGAAACCCTCCCAAACACATTTATTGAAGCCAATGTAACCGTGATACCAAAACCAGTCAAAGACACATGAAGGAAAGAAAGCTGCAGACCAATAGCCCTGATGAACATAGATACAAAAATCCTTAATGAAATATTAGCAAACTGCATCCAAAAACACATAGAGAAGATGATACATTATGATCAACTGTGTTTCATGCCAGGAATACAAGGCTGGTTCAACATATATATAATTCATTACCTAAACAGAATAATGAAAAACAATCAGATGATTATCTCAAAAGATTCACAAAAAGCTTTGGAGAAAATCCAGCACCCATTTATGTTAATAATGCTGGAGAACCTACAAATGAAAGGAAATTACATAATCATTGTAAAGGCTATATATGACAAATTCAAAACCAACATCATATCTCACACGTGTGCCAAGCAAGCAATGAAATTTGGGTTCCTCTGCATGAAATGTTCTGGCTGTAGAATAAAAGCTAATAAAGAGAAAACATGGAAGAAACCACAGGACACAGGAAGTAATTTTAGAGTGGGGAGGGGGATGGACCACTCTCCAATCTTAGGGATCAAGCTTCCACACCAGAAAAAGAGAGAGAGAGGGAGCCCACACTTGCTTTATTTATATGGAGAAACATCAAAGGTTTTTCATGGAATGTTCTTTGCCAAATAAGTAAGAGGTGGGCTGTCCAGTTCCCAATCAGTTATGCCCAACTCTGGAGCTATGAGAGCTGTCCCATGAGTAGAGCAGGGATAGAGATCTCAGGCCTTGGACGGTTGGGATCCTTCCCAAGGGGAGACCTAAGTACATAAGCACTCAACCACTGAGCCACATCCCCTGCCCTATTTTGTATTTATTTAGAGACAGGATCTAACTGAGTTGCGCCTCACCATTGCTGAGGCTGGCTTTGAACTCGCCATCCTCCTGTCTTAGCCTCCAGAGCCGCTGGGATTATAGGTATGCACCGTGGATCGGTACTGAGTAAATAACCCTCAATCATCATAAACATAATAAGTCATAGCTTCCCACAATCATAATAAACAGAGAAACACTAAAAGCATTTCTGCTACAATCAAAAATAAAACAGGAACTTCACTCTCACCACTTCTATTCAATATAGTTTTTGAAATTCTAGCCAGAGCAATCAGGCAAGAGAAGGGAATTAAAGAAATACAAATAGGAAATGAAGAAGTCAATTATCTCTGTTAGCTGATGACATGATCCTATATCTAGAAGACCCAGAAGAACTCCATCAGAAGACTTCTAGAAATAATAAGAAAATTCAGCAAAGTAGAAGTATATGTGATCAATGTTCATAAACCAATAGCTTTCCTGTATTCTAACAGTGATTCTTCTGAGAAAGAAATCAGAACTATCCCATTCCCACTGGCTCAGAAAATAAATAAACATAATTCTTGGGAATTAATCTAACCAAGGAGATGAAAGATCCTTGCAAAGAAACTACAGAACATAGAAGAAAGAATTTGAAGAAGATATTAGAATGTGGAAAACCTCCCATGTTCTTGGATTGGCAGAATGAATATTGCCAAAACTGTCTCACTACCAAAAGCAATATACAGATTCAATGCAATCCCTACCAAAATACCAGTGATCTTCTTCAAAGAACTTGAAATAGTAGGGCTAAAATTCTTTTATAAGAATAAGAGACCCAGAATAGATGAAGCAATTCTGAGCAAGAATGTCAATGGAAGAGGCATCACAATACCTGGTCTCTAATCTTAACAAATTACTTAAAAACAAACAAACAAACAAACAAACAAAAACATAAAAAACAAAGCAAGCACTGAACTCCGTGGTACATGCCTGTAATTGCAGCGGCTCTGGAGGCTGAGACAGGAGGATGGTGAGTTCAAATGGAGCCTCAGTAATGGTGAGGAGCTTGGCAACTCAGTGAGATCCTGTCTCCAAATAAAATACAAAATAGGGCTGGGATGTGGCTCAGTGGTTGAGTGCCCCTGAGTTCAATCACTAGTACAAAGTAATAAAACAAGACAAAGCAAAACAAAATCCATAAAAAATGAAGCAAGCTGTACTTATGTTCTTAGACACTGATTCTGTCCAGCTTTCAAAACCTCAGTACTCTGACCCTATCAACCTGTTTTGACCTATTTTCTTATACTCATCTACGAAATATTTTTACTAAATTTCCCAACTCTTAAGGCAAATGAGAGTTGTTCATTCTCTAAATGAAGGTTTTACTATTGATAACATTCATTTGGAATCGATTATATCTCTTCTGAAAAGTTGTATTTTTAAGTATGTATGTTTCTCCTCTTAGGCTAAATTTAAAAAACAAACAAACAAACAAACAAAAAACAAAAGACTGGTGAAGGCAATCCCCCACTCACTGTCTTGACAGGGTCACAGTGAGGATGAATGCTGGCAAAGCCATGCTGGTTGGTGGGAAACTGAAACCAGGAGACCCTTTTTTATGTAATTGGGACTTTTCATTTTCATGCTTATGTTTCTGACAGGAGGCATGAGTATGTTAAATGCCAAACAAATTAAATTTCAGATGGCTAGAACATAACAGGTAGTTCATGCCTTGGAGGCTGTTCTACTACCCCTCAGCATATCAAGGACAAAGTAGAAGGCTGTTCTTCTATCTCAGTACATTGTGGACAATCCTGATAACTGACAACAATCATCCTTTGAAAGGTCATGAGAATTTTAGGCATCACATTGATTATATCAACTAGAACCCAAGCCCATATTTCCGGCCTCTTAGAAAACCTAATCAGTATGCTTATTTCACAAAGTTCACCACATGCAGTTTCATTTTTGATTAAGGAAAGTTATATTATACACTTAGGAAAGTTAAAACATATAAAGATATATTATTTTCTTTTTCTAAACCCTTTCTTACTTTACATAGGGATATATGATGAGCATAGTTAATATTGGTGGAAAGTGGATTGATTTTTAGAACTTACTTTTTATTGAGAAAGATTATAAAGATATGAGAACTAGTGCACCTTGACTGAGAAACAAAGAAACTCTTTGAGAAAGCAGCTCAACCAGTTTTATGAGAATAAATTTAGGAATTAATTAAAATAGCTTTATAAGACACAGTTTTAGAATAATGTTAGAAATATTATTTTATTTAGATTCTTAAGTTTAGAAATTCTTAAGTTTTTAGTTGTATAGGTTTCTGATATGTTTTAAGAATGATTTATAAACTTTAGGATATTTTAAATATAAGATTTAAAGGGACTTTTTTAGATGGGAATTTTAGATTAGAAATAAAATACAAGTGTACTTTAGGTTAATGATTGGTTAGGAGACTTAGAGTCTGGTTACGTAGTTTGGCATTAGTTAATAAGAAAATAACATATCTTGGGAAAAATAGAAAATCTTGGGAAAATCTGAAAAATGTAAATTAGTGACGTATTTTATTAATGATTCTGTACTTTTAATAATTACATAACTGAAGGTCATATCCTAGAAAATGTAAATTAATGTTACATTTCTTGTACCCCCAATCATGGTTAAGGAAATGTCATGTCTTGGCAAAGTTTAAAATTATATAATCAATGACGTATTCTGAATCTATAACGATGAGAAAAATTGTAATAAAAGATGACCCAGAGAAAGCTGCATTAGCTCTCTCTCTGGAGATTGCTCCAACAGAATGACTCCTGTCTCATCTTTTCGCCGACGCCACTCATCCTTCAGGACTCCCTGGACCCCGCTAGGGCAGGACCCCGGCAAAAGACATTGTTTATATGCTACTCTATTTTTGATGTGGCACAGTGTCTTGTCAGTGTTAACTAATTAATAAGTATTGATAAAGATTGATATTTCAAGGTTCTTCTTCAAAGCTTTAGTTATTCTGATTTTTACTGAAGTCTGATTTATGGCACATGCATGTCCCAATGCCCACGTCAGAAACTGAGGAAGCATTCTGAGATGCCTTTTCTTGTTCAGTTTATTAGTGCACTTAATTTCACAGTTTTGATATCACTTATATTATCTGCCAAAAAATAACATACTACTGCCAAACAATTTTCCAAAACTTGAAGTTGACTGTGTCTCATTTTAAATGCTCTGGGAAAGCAATTGTCTATATAAGCCAAGCCAAATTTCAGAATAGAACAGAGAAGAGCTCACATCTGCCTGAAGAGGAGGGCAAATTAATGAACACATAATCTCTGTTCAGACTTCAGGGACTGATTCTAGATTATTTATATTTTTTTCTGTGAAACATTTTCTACATCTTTGAGCTCTAACTCTTTCTTCCCAACTTCCTCAGGTTCCTAAGTATAGGATTTGTAATATTGCATTACAATTTTCTTTAAACTCTTTCCAGAAACTTAGGATTCTTGAAAGTAAAAGACTTTATCTCAATCAAATTTGTTTCCTTAAAATTGTCCATGAATTATAATGCATAAGAAATTATCAGTAAATGAAAAAGAACAGGAATGAAAGCAATAATAAAAGCATGGAAATATTTTATATTTTAACTTTATATGCAAAACATACTAAGTTTCTGTTTCCAAGTATATTTATTTGTTTAACCTTAACAGAAATTTGGCCATTAACCTCAGGTATCAATTTTAAATTATTGAAATGGTTATTATAAGTCTAGTCAATATTAATTGCTCTAGTAAAACAAGAACATAGTTTTAGATGGTTCTTTAAAATAAAAACAAAAATCATCAAACTGTTCATTTGAGACTGGAGCATAATTGCCAAGGATTCTACAAAGAAGTCATTTAAAAGTCTATTTTTACTTTTCATATTTAAAAAAAATGTGTCAGGCATTTATCTTGGATGCTAAATCATGTCCTCTTATATACTTCTAAAAGTTTCCAAAGGGGATCAGTGTTTCCAATATGACCAATTTGATCATGGACTGGAACCTCAAAACTATGAATCAAAATAAATTTTTTATCTATAAAAAATAAAGTTAAAAAGAGATAGAATACTATACAGCCTTTCAAAATCAGAAAATTCTATGATTTGTCACAAAGTAGATGGCACTTTTGATTGTGTTTGCCGAAGATGGACTACTGATGGCACAAAATTTTCACTTAACATCATGTTAAGTGAAATAAGCAACTCACAGAAAGCCAAATACCATATGATGTCATTAATATGTGACATCTAAAATAGTTAGTCTTGTAGAAATAGAGTAGAAGATTGCTACCAGAGACTTGGGTCAAGGGAGGAATGGGAAAAGAAAGGGAAGATAAAGGCACAAAGTTTTAATTTGACTGGAGACATAATTTTAATGATCTATTATACTACATGGTGACCATTGTTAATAAAAAATATATTGCATATTAACATTTTCAAATAGATTTTTTCACCTCAAAAAGTAAGTTGGTGAATTGATGGATATAGATAGATATATGTCAAATAATTGACTGAATATTTCTACAATGCATATATAGATCAAACCACCACATTGTAACACGCATACATAATTATCACTCAGCAATTAAAAATAAGTTTTAAATTTTAATAAAGAAAAAGTGATAATGGAAAAGTAATTGGAAATTAGGTGGAAAACACATTTCTTCAAGGTGAAATATATATCAAATATAAATTATGTGTCACAAATAAATACATTTAGAATAAACTATATCAAGATTGAAAATGAGATAGAATTCTTTCGTGGTTATATTGGTCTCGAGTAGCTTGTGCTTTAATAGGATTTATTTCTCTTCCTATTTTAATGTAAAAGGGCTCTCCACTTCTTAATTATATTCATGCTTTAATAAACTAAATAATTAATAAATTTTAAAATCATACATAAAGGGCTGAGGTTGTGGCTCAGTGGTAAAGTGCTTGCCTAGCACATGCAGGGCCTTGGGTTTGATCCTCAGCACCATGTAAAAACAAATAAACAAAGTAAAAGTATTTATACATTTATAGCTAAAAAAAATCAAAAAATCACACATAAAGAAAACAAGAAAAATACGTTATTTTCACATTGAATGTTAACCCTAATATTTTAGTAGAACCAACATCTTAGAAAAAAAACTACATAGGTAATATCACTTCCTCTATTCTAAAAATTAAAAACTAGAATAGTCAACCTAAGCTTTCTTCATTTTCTTTTCATATACATATTTTTAGGAAATAATGAGCAATTCCAAGGTCTATAATAATTATTGGGATGTCACTTGTCCTTTGACATGAAGAGAATTAGGGTGTTTAGAGAATTCTGAATTTTGTGCCATCAATAGTCCATCTTCAGCAAACACAATCAAAGGATTCTATGCTTGTAGACTTACCTAAGTATAAATGACTTACCACTTCATTTTAAATGCTCTAGCAAATTAAAATATAAATACATGAATTAATAACTTGATAAAAGTTGAGCTACCAACTGAGACTATTGTCCATTATTCATTGTTGTTGTTGTTTCATTTTGTTTTCTTTGTTTTGTGTTTGCAATGCTGAAGGCTGAGCCCAGGGGCACTCTACCACAGAGCTATCTCCTTAGTCCTAATCTTGATTGAGTCAGGATCAAAGATGCTCAATTTTACTGTAAAATATTTCATAACTGATTAGTTCATGGTAAGATTTAGAAGACTTACACCAGATTTCTAGGTGAATTGTCTTTTTACCACATTTAAATAAATTATTCAGAAGCTTTGAAAACCCTTACTACTCACAGGTAGGGACAAGTGGAGAGTGGCTGAAGGATGTCACTCTGGGTGTGCCTTTAGGGTTTATATTTTGTTCCTAGTGAGCAGACCTCTCTTTCTACTTCTGTGTTGCTCTGTGCTGAGCAGGCCTTCCTTTGCCACACCCTTCCACCATTAGGTGCTAGAGCTCCTTAGCCCAGAGCAAGAGGGTTGGCTGTGTATGGACTGAGGCCTCTGAAACCGTGATCCAAAAGAAACTTTTCCTCCTTTAATCACTCTTGTCAGGTCTTTTGGGAACAGCAACATAAAGCTGACTAAAACAGAGGGGCAAACACAATCTCTGAAAAGCATATTGTTTGGGGCCAAAAAAGAAACAAAACCCTTATGCTTCAATGTTCATGGTTTTCTACACAGAAAGTCCGAAAGAATGTACAGAAAATGTAATAAGATTAATTAGAGAGTCACTTTGACTTACTCTGAATTAAGAAGAATTTAACAAAAGTTGTATAAGCTCTTAACAGATGAATTATTAAACATAATCGAAACAAATAAATTTTAAATATTTGTGGATTATAATATGATCATACCTTGGAAGACCTTAACATAAGATTGATAATTTCCCCCAATATTTTAGTATAGTCCCAATGAGTTAATCAACAGTATTTGATGGCATTGGACAAGCTGATTCTAAATATATACATGTGCACATGCACAAACACACAGGAATGTATATATGTAAATACATGTATGAATATTAAGAATTATAAGGCAAACTGTATATCCCCTGCACAAATATGCAGGTAGACATATCCTCCTGACCAGATAACAACACTTCCTGTAAATTCTAACAGTAAACTCCATGAGGCTTCAGTAGAGCTAGCGGAATAGACTTAGCAGCTTACAAGACAGCCCAGAAACACACCAAAAAAATTACATCCATATAAAAACTAGATTTATGGCAAAGTAACTATTGAACACAAGTTAGAAAAGTAACTATTCAATAAATGAGATGATTATTTACACCTATGAGGAACATAAAATTGTATTTAATGCCATATGCAAAAAATCAATGTCAACTGGATTAAAAATGTGATGGGTAAAATTGTAAAATGTGTAGAAGATAATGTGGGACAACATCTTTTGACTTCAGGTTTGAGAAGAATTTCTCATTAAGAAAAATTATAATTTGATCCAATGAAATGAAAAATTATTGCTCAAATACCCTTTTGCTTCAATGTTCATGGTTTTCTACACAGAAAGTCCAAAAGAATGTACAGAAAAAGAAAGTAATCTTTGACCTTGCAGAAGATATTTATACCATATATTCAGTAGTTGACATAGAGCTCTTATCAAAATGTACAAAGAATGCTAAAAACAATAAAAAGACAGATAAACCAGCATAAACTAGCTAATAGTTGCAAGAGGTAACCCACAGAGTTTAAATAACAAATATCCATCTCAGGTGGAGAGGTGGGGGTGCTTAACTCATTAGTAATGAGAGAAAAAATTGAGTTAAAACTGCACTGTGCTACCAACAGAGACTTTCTGGTTTTGCAAAACCTTCAAAATAAATTTCTTATTTCTTATCAGAGAGTAAGTATAATTTCTTAAGACAAAACATATAAAAAGCATTCAGAATGAAATTTATGAATTTGACAATATTAACACAATTTTTTTTCTTAATATCAAAAGACACTATAATTAAAGATAAAATAAAAAAGTAGAGCCTAAGCATATAAAACAATTAACATGTAGAAAATATAAATGACTCCTATAAAGCAATTAAAAACAACAAACAGCTCCTTAGAAAAGAAAGACAAAAACATGATTAGGCAACTCTCAGAAAGAAACCTGAGTATTGGATACATATAAAAAACGATATTATAGATGAAGCACAAAGAAGATGTAATTTATATAAATCTTTATATGAAATATTAGAAAAGTTATCATGTCATTTTGTCTTGTCTGCGATAAAACACTATTCACTACTATTCTCCATTTTAGGATCATAGCAAATGGAGGCCATTATGTGGGTGTTTGGAAAATGGCAGAATTTATCAAAACAGAATCCTCACTGAAAAACTAATGAAAATAAACAACTCCCTCTTTAAAGTAGTCAACTATTTATTTTAGATAAGTGTTTTAAAATAGCATGGTGTGTCTTACCAAGTTTCCATGCTTGTTTCAAATTATAAGGATTTTTGTTGTCATTCAAGCGACTAAAATCATACAAGAAAGGAGAAAATAAACATCAGGCCCAGTTAGGTAAAGTTTTCTATTCAGTTATATTATTGTAAAACAATGCTTGTTTTTTCAGTTCACTACACAAAATGACACAGAATATATCATCCTTCTAACAGAGTCTCACTGGAGAAGACACATGAAGACTACAAAACTTGAAATCCAGGTCAATTTGGTACCTGCTTCCCTACCAAGTTGATTACTTAGTTTGAAATCTTCATGTTCTATACCAAAAACTTAAAAAGCACTGTTCTCATTTCCTCATAGTACTGTGTAAGATTTTTTAAAATATTATATAATATTCATAAATTTACATAATATCCATATATACATGTATCATGCTACAACGTATGGTTCCCAAATACTTAGCATTACTGGTATGTCTGATCAGTTGAAAAGATGGAAATCTATAATGATTCAGGGACGTGAAAATTCTCATGCAGTATTGATTATACCACAAAATGACAGAAACTTATTAAAGTCTCTCTCCTTTGAACAAATAATTCATTTTCAAGGAATTTATTCTAAAGAGATACTTATTTATGGTCATACAAATTTAGCTATGAGGAAGTTGATGATAGCTCTATGAAGGGGAAAAAATCAAAATGTTCAATGATAGGGAAATATTTAATAAAGTATTGTGATTCAATAAAATAGAGTAAATGTAGCCATTTAAATTACACTGTTCAATAGCATGACTTAACAATGAATATTAACTCTACATAAGATATTTGTAATATCTATGTTCTTTTAAAAAAGTTTTTTATTTGGCCATTATAGTTATATATATTAATGGGGCTCATTTTGGTATAATCATGCATGCACAGACTATAATTTACTCCTTTTCAATCACTTTTTCCCTACCCTTCTTCCTATACCTGATCATCTTCCTCTAGTCCACTGGTCTTTCTTCTATTTATTTGTTGTTTTTGACATTTTATTATATATATAAAGGTGAAATTCACTATGGCATATTCATATATGTTCAGAGCATAATTTGTTGAATTTAATTCCACGGTTCGTCCTCCTTTTCTCCCTCCCTTTTAGTTCCTTCCTCTACCCCATTAATTCTCTTCTAATTCCAGTTAGCAGCCATATTTTCAAGTTATAGTCAGTTTCAATTCTTTTCCTTGTATTTTTTGTACCTTTTTCTTCTTCCTTTCTCTGGTGAAAAAACTCAAACTAATTGTTTAATATACAGAAGAATTTAGAAAACATTGCCTCACTTAAAGACTTACTTTGATACAGAGAAAAGTTTTACAGATCTTTTCCTAACAAATGAGTCAGCTACATCAACAAAATGTTTGGTTCTTAAGAGGTAACAATTACCCAATATAATGTCACCTTAAATGTATGTTGTTATTTCTTTTAAAGATAAATGACTTTGTAAATCAATGTCATCCAAGGGTAGATCAGAGAGTCTTGAGAGATTACGAGATTTCTGTCACCAAATGCTTAAAGGGAGAATGAGCATATTACAAAGATCTGAGAGCAGACATAAACTTAGTTGGAAAAATGGAATGATGAATATTTAATAGAAATTTTAAAGCTAAGATTTCATGATACGTATTTCACCTGTTAGATAGTAAAGTAGTGATAAATAAAATAGAATAGCCACTGAAAATTTATTCTAATCAACTTGTCTTAAAACACAAATTACGAAGGATAATTATACTTATGATCATGGCTAATGTTTGCTGAATACTTAGTACTTCATTGTGATAAACTCTGAAAAAAATGTAAGTCAAGTTCTATAATTCTTACAGTAAACTCTAAAATAAAATAATCATAATATATCCATTTTGCAACTGAGAAAATGGAGGCACAGAGATGGTGAACAAGACACCCGAAGGCATACAGTCTTAAATGACCCAAGGCTAGGAAAAAACGCAAACTAGGTAAGAGTTAGAACACAAATATTCCCACTCTTATTTCATTTCTATTTAATTTTTTTATGGTACTGGGAATTGAATCTAAATACATGCCAGGCAAGCATTCTACCACTGAGCAACAGACCCAGAACTTAAGTTCATTTATTCAAAATTATCAATCCTGAATTCAAGGAAGTATGAAACTGGTATTAATTATTCCCGTTTTTACATCTTCCCACAGCTCCCAATTTAGAAAATAAAAAAAATATTTGATGAAATAGATATATTACAATTAACCTGGCAGGGAGAATAATGCTCTCTCTCACTTCAAAGATCTATGTAAAATCTCTGAAATCGGTGCATCTGTTCCCTTACAGGCTAAAGGGAATCCAAATGTCAAATAGATTTAAGATGGATAAAGATAGCATCTCAAAATGGGATTCCCCTGGATTATACAAGATGGCCACTAATAATTGCAAGGATCATTAAAGATAAATGAGAGAGACAGATGTGGAGGAATTGGAGACGTGTTAGCATAAGGTACTGGCCTCTTATTGCTGGCTTTGAAGATGTAGGAAGACATGAGAGCCAAGAAATGTGAAGAGAAAATGTCTAGAAGCTGGAAAAACAATGAAATGGATTATTTCAAAAAGGAGAATGGCAGAGACCTTGATTTTAGTGCAGTGAACAATGACTTCAAACTTCTAACTAACCTCTAGCACTGCAGTTAATAAATTTATCTTTCTTAATTCATTCAAATGTTGGCAATTATAACAGCAGCAACAGGGAATTAGTACAAGTAGTTAGTAATTGCAAAATGTAGACAACTCATTCAAGTTTGCAATCTTTTATCTTTCTTTTTCCCTCTCTCTCTCTTTCTCCCTTCCTTCCTCTATAGTGAAGTGAAAGATTACTCTGGTTATTATTTCTATGAATGTGAACATGGAAATTCTATCCAATTTACACAAAGCACACTGTGCAAAACCATGCAGGTGAGATATATTTTGGCATGCTCCAGCAAGTTCTTTTTAAAGACAATGGTCAGTCGGATTAATGAATATACAGTTGGTATAAAACTAAAATTTGTGGGCTGGGATTGTGGCTCAACAGTAAAGCGCTTGCTTAGCACGGGTGGCACCCAGGTTCGATTCTCAGCACCACATAAAAATAAAGGCATTGTGTTGTGTCCATCTACAAAAAAAGATTCTCTCTCTCTCTCTTAAAAAAAAAACAAACTAAAATTTGTTATTTATCATTGCAAAAGACTTTTTAAATTTTAGAGATATTACTATTTTTTTCAAAGTGTTTATAAAATCTATCAGGTATATTAATGTCTCTCATTGACATTGATAGGCATGTCCTAAAGTTAAAATTTACACAGCTACTTCAAGATATAGCACTTACTCCAGGAGGTCTCTGTGATTTAGTTGAAAAGTCAGATATCTAGTTTTTAAGTGTGCTCATTCCTTTCCTCCTCTAACTTTTTCAAGCCTACTAAATAAATCTGATTGAAATAATAACCTAGCTACTAAATAAATCATGTCCTAGAAGCTCTCCTTCTTGTTATAGAAATTCTTTTTCAGGATCTGAATGTATTATATAAAAATACATAAATGGACACAGATAAAATGAAGTGGAAATGAGACAGGGTCATAAGTGAGGAGACCCAGATCTAATTCCTAACCTGTGTATATTTCCTGCAAATTACTTAACCTGATACACAATTTGCCAAATGAAGATAATAACACACATTCCCCTAAATACTATGGAGTAAGTGAATTAGTGCAAATGACTGTACTTTGTCAGTGGCAAAGGCTATACCAATGCTATTAATCTCATCATTTTGATTAATTTTATTATTGCCATAATGCTTTATCTTGTCTCAGAATGTAATATGCAATATATTTCCTACAATTATTTTTCTTTTTACTTTCCCTTCTTATACTCTTACATTATTTTCACTTAAATACCTCTGGAATATATAATAAATTGTTTTTATTACGTTGGCCTGAATATAGTTCAGTATTACATGAAGTATTTAGCAATTTTATAAAATTATGTCTACATTAGAAAGGGAAAGGAAAAAAAATAATAAACAATTAAATTTAAATCACCTTAATAGGAAATGCTGTAAAAGTAAGAAAGTCATTTCATTAATACATAATATTAAATAATGTCAATTTTTTGGTTCTAATAATGATAATTTTCAACATTTATTGACCACTGATTGATCACTTTTGGACCATGATTCAGACATGATGCTTTCCATGGTTTGGCTCACCTTGAATCCATGAAAAGCAAGTGATGTGTTTTCACTTATTGCTTCAACAGTTACTGATAAAAAACCAATTAACTGAATTGTCCGTGATTGCTCTTCAAAAGGGCAGTGAAGTTGTAATTCAGAGGCATGACATTTTGAATCTCCATTTATATTTAGTCTTTTTTAATCTCTTATATTACTTTTCCATTAAGAGACTGACATTAGTATATCCTCTCCAACTCTCTCTTGGTTAGTATTTAAATGAAATATCTTTTCCATCATTTCACTTTCAATCCATTTGTGTCTTTGGATATAAAGTTTATATCTTGCAGAGTCATGTTTGGATGATGTTGTAAAGTCAAGTTGGATTTTTTTTTCAAAATATATTCTGCCAGTGCTGCCTTTTCCTTGAAGACTATATAAGCTCTAAGTAGTTGCTGGTAAGGAAAACATTCTTTCGCCTGTTTTTGTTTTGCTTCCGATGTGTCTTAGAGTTCTTTCCCCCATTACAGATTTCTTTAGGTTTAATTGATGTTTTAGAGTGACACATTTTGATTGCTTTCTCACTTCTTTTTGTATATATTCTACAGGTGTTTTTCTTCATGGTTACCTTAAAGAAGGCATTTATCATTCTAAATATATAACTTGGAATTAATGTGAATTTAATTTCAGGCACATACAAATTTCTGCTATTGTGTAGTACCACCTTCCCCTTCTCCCTCAATTTTCGGTGTTATTAACTCAAATTATATTTGTATATATTGTTTTATTTCTAATAACATTATAATTATTCAATGCACTTCTCTTTTAAATCCCACCTATATATGGAATTAGAAACCATAATAAAATAACACTTTTGTTTTGCTCATGTATATGCCTTCTTCCAAGATCTTTATTGATTTACAAGGATTTGTGTCAGTGTCTACAGTCACATTTTTTCAGCTTGAAGGACTCCTTTCAGCATTTCTTATGGTGAGACCTAGGGATAAGACTCTCCCTCAGCTTCTTAAATCTGGCAATGTCTTAATTTTTCCTTCATTTATGAATCACAGTTTTGCAGAGTATAGAATTCTTGATAGACAGTTTTGCCTTTCTTTGGTAATGTAGATATGTCATTCCCATTGCATTGTGGCATCTATCATTTCTGATATTCTTACTGAGGATCACCCTTATCTGGGATAAGTCCCTCCTGTCTTGCTGCTTCGGATATTCCTTTTGTTTTAATCTTCATCATTTTGATTATAAAGTATCTAATTTTGCTTTGGATTCATTATATAAAGGTTGTTAAGTTTCTTCCATATGTATATGTATGTCTTTCACCAAATTTGGAAAGTTTTAGGTCATTATTTCTTCAAATATTGTTTCTTTCTCTCTTTTCGCGGATTCTCACATTGTACACATGGGTTCCTTGGTGGTGTCCCATACATCCGTTAGGCTCTATTCACATGTTTTCATTTTTTATATTTTTCTGTTCCCCAGAATCAGTACTTTCAATTTTTTTTTGTTTTCAAGTTTGTTTATTATTTCTTTTACCTGCTTAAATTGGTTATTAAACTTCTCTAATGATTTTTTTTTTCATTTCAATACTTTTGCTTTCCAGATGCAGCATTTGTCCACGGCTGCTTTAAGGCTATCAGGATCCAGAAAGAGGGTAGGGTAGGGCAGGGAAAGCACCAAGCTTCCTTACCATTTTGAAGTTGCCTCTTACTAAATTCAGTGTTTATATGGATGTTGTAAACCTTTGACTCTTTTTCACAGTCTTGACAAGTTGGTTCTGACAATTTCTACTTTTGCGTGACATTTCTATTAGAGAGCCTGAAGCTGCTTACTCTATCAACTGACTAACGTAAAACTCAACGTGCATTTAAAAATTATCACTACATTATATTGAGTTATAAGACTGTGTGACCAAATTACTCCTTTCCAATGCTCATTTGACTGGCTAATGAATGTGTGTAGGTATTATGCCATCAGCATATGCTCTGCATATCACAATTTTGCTTTAGTGTATATGTTTATATACACTCATCTATCAGAGTGTAATGTTATCTAATACATTATGATGTATAAAACATGCTTTTTTAAACATTCGAAGTGTTACCATAGATTTTTTGCTGTGCAAGCAGGGAAAACTGACACAAATGTAATTTGCATATACATTTGTGTATACTTCATTGTCAAGTATAACACTTCCTTTATTACTAAGTGCAATGGTAACTACATTTGTGCTTAGAATTTATTATTTTATTATTCAAATATTATTTTATAGACTGGTTTCCTGTTTACTATATTTCAAATGATTTTTATCCTTCATTACATGCATATTCAGAAAGAACATATTCATATTACAATTTTACCTTATGATGCTGGCTAAGATACCTCAATGATCCATGGATATATTACTCTGTGTCTTTCTGTGCTGTGATAGTTCACAGTAACAGGTATAAATGAAAGTGCTCACAATCACATAGGCATAGCACAGTGTATCTCACTATATCTGCAATTTAAATTAGAGAGATAAAAATTAAAACTACACTGAGATTCCATCTCACTTTAGTCAAAATGGCAATTAACAAGAAAACACATAACAGTAAATGTTGGTGATGATGTGGAAAAAAAGATATATGTTGCTAGTGGGACTGAAAATTGGCACATGCATTCTGGAAAGTTGTTATGGAGATGCCTCAAGAACATTGTGATGAAACCACCATTTGACTCAGTTATACCAGTCCTTGGTATATACCCAAAGGACATAAAATCAGCATACTACAGTGATGCAGCCACATCAATGTTTACAGCAGCTTATTCCACAATAGCAAAGCTATGGAACCAATCTAGGTGCCCCTCAACAGATGAATGGATAAAGAAAATGTGGTATACATAATGGAATATTACTCAGCCATAAATAAGGAAGAAATTATGGCATTTGCTGGTAAATGGATGGAACAGGAGACTATCATGCTAAATGAAATAAGCCAATCCCCCAAAATCAAAGGCCAAATATTCTCTGTGATATGTGGATGTTAACATACAATAAGAGTGGGGGATTAGAAGTTCATTGGATTAGACAAAGGGGAATGAAAGGAAGGGAGTGGGGATAGAAATAGGAAAGACAACAGAATGAATTAGACATAACTTTCCTATGTTCATATATGAATATGCTACCAGTATAACTCCACGTCATGTACAACCACAAGAATGGGATCCTAATTAGAATAAGTTATACTCCATTTATGTACAATATCTCAAAATACACTCTACCATCATGCATATCTAAAAGAACAAATAAAAAATATATCTGCAGCTCAATTGACCTTTATCTGGACCCAGAATTTCCTGTCAGGGAAAGTTGGGGAAAAATAAAATGTAATTATTAAGTGTCTGCAATTAATATGTTTTGTTTTGTACACTATTCAGAAATACATGCAAGAAAGAATTTCTAAAGTATCCAATTTAAGCATTATTAGCTTCCTGATAAATACTTTTCTGCTCTGAAGAAATAAATAACCATAAGCAAATGTTAGAGCTAGATTTATTTGCTGTGCTTTCACAGTAAGCTGCTTAAAGATGACTTTGTTTTTCATTTCCTGACTTCACATTTCTCTTTTTATATCAGGAATCCTTAAGCTGTGGCTCACTGCTCAAACCAAATTCTCTGTTCACTGTTTTACTATCTACACCACCCTTCTCTATGAGTGAGAAACATGACTCCCTTAATCATTAGTAGATTTATTTATTGGCTCAATTTCCAACATGTGACCTGTCTTAGGGTAGTGACAGGCCATAAACCCTCTCTGAGGCTCCCCTCTCCTGGGCGTAGCCCCTGCCAGGCTTTCTTCCCAAGCTCTAGTGACATCATCCTTTTTCACTGTCAGATGCCACTGTCCTCTCTTATTTCTCCCACTGGGTCCAGCTCCCTCTGGACTGTTTTTATCTTTGGTTGCCTGCCTTACGGGAAGGAAGGAAAGAAGAAAGGAAGGAAGGAAGGAAGAAAGGGAGGGATGGAGGGAGGGAGGGAGGCAGGGAGGAAAGGAGAACCGATGGACAAAGGGAGGAAGGGAGAAAATAAAAAGGGAGGGAAGGAAGCTAGGGAGAGAGAGCAGAAGGAAATTCCCATTGGCCTGAGCTCTTTGGTGCTTCTACAGCTATGACTTTAGGCCTTGGACCCATGAATGAAGATGCCAATACTGAAGAGTGGTTTCTACTCTTAGTAAAATGCAACATGATTGTCTGTTTCTAACCTGGCTTCACAGTGAATTTGTCTCCATCCAGTTCTCAAATTTTGTCTCTGAATCTCCAATTTCACATCACCCATTTTTAGACTCGGGTGTGATATCCTTAGTGGGTCAAAGCCAGAATTCCTCCATTAATTTTTACTTGGCCTCTTCATCCAGCCTTGGGCACTCTGAGTTGCCTAAATGTAAAATTTTCAGGTCTAAATTTTAGTATCTGGAACTTAGTCTTTGAATCCAAGCATTCAGAGTTTTCAAAGACATGGAAAATTGAGTTCCTTGACTAGTCCACACTAGGGTGTATATGTTGAAAGTAAGAAAAAAAAATGTCAAGTTAAAGATTTTAGGAGTCCTGATCCAGGGAGTGAGGTTACAGTTTGGTGAAGATATGAATGGGGAGTGAAGGCATATTCTTGATTTGCTGAATGGAATAATAGTAACAACTTTTAAAATAGATATGTTAGATTTAAATGCATAAAGATTTTCGGTAATCATCATGTTAGAGTAAAAGATTATGCTTGTGGACTGAGATGAGTGCAAATATAAGAACTATTTCAAAGCTGACACAATCTAATCGATGATCTACTCATACTATGTATTTTTGCTTTCTTTCGTTTTGCTGTTCTATACCAGGATTTCTGTGTTATTAAATCACCTCCTATGGCAGTAATGGTTCATTATCTCATTTAATTCATTCTTCTTTTATTAAAAGAAGTCCCCAATCACAAGTTTTAACAAAAAACATAGGCATTAGTAAGAGTTTACAGCTGTGCATAAGTGCATGACTAACTTTAAGGCAACAGATAAATGACCAATGCTATTTCCACATTATAAAATTATAAGAAAATTATCTTCACCTACTTCCTCTTTTCCCCACTACTTCCATGCTGAAGTGTAGAAGTGCTGGTATGTGACAGCCTCAACTTTATATCAAAGGCAACTAACTGTGCCCAGAAGGGTTTAGATCTCTAAATCCTCAGTAACCTAGTATCACTGGGTGATTTGCAGAACGTGCTCACATGCAGCGTTATGTGAGCAAAAAATGAAATTTATACTGTTTGAGCTACTCTCTGGAGGATATAACTAGTATTACATATCTATCTTCTTTTATCTTTTTTTTACATTTTCTCATGAAGTCTTGTAAGAACTCTAAATATCTAGCAAAATCTAAAATGTTGTATTTGTAACACTGCTGGTGGGTCTGCAAATTGGTGCGGCCAATTTGGAAAGCAGTATGGAGATTCCTGGGAATGCTGGGAATGGATCCACCATTTGACCCAGCTATCGCCCTTCTCGGACTATTTCCTGAGGATCTTAAAAGAGCATACTATAGGGATACTGCCACATCGATGATCATAGTGGCACAATTCACAATAGCTAGACTGTGGAACCAACCTAGATGCCCTTCAATAGATGAATGGATAAAAAAAAAATGTGGCATCTATACACAATGGAGTATTACGCAGCACTAAAAAATGACAAAATCATAGAATTTGCAGGGAAATGGATGGCATTAGAGCAGATTATGCTAAGCGAAGCTAGCCAATCCTTAAAAAACAAATGCCAAATGTCTTCTTTGATATAAAGAGAGCAACTAAGAACAGAACAGGGAGGAAGAGCATGAGGAAAAGATTAACATTAAACAAAGACGAGTGGGGGGAGAGAAAGGGAGAGAGAAGGGAAAGCATATGGAAATGGTAGGAGACCCTCAATGTTACACAAAATTACATATAAGAGGTTGTGAGGGGAAAGGGGGGTGGAAACAAGGGAGAGAATTGAACAACAGCAGATGAGGTAGAGAGGGAAGATGGGAGGGGAGGGGAGGGGGGATAGTAGGGGATAGGAAAGGTAGCAGAATACAACAGTCACTAATATGCCATTATGTAAAAATGTGAGTGTGTAACCGATGTGATTCTGCAATTTGTATTTGGGGTAAAAATGGGAGTTCATAACCCAATTGAGTCAAATGTATGAAAGATGATATATCATGAGCTTTGTAATGTTTTGAACAACCAATAAAAAAAAATGGAAGTTCTACTTCATGCATTTTCAAATCTCTTGTTTTCTTTCTTCACGCATTATTTAGTGTCTTTTATTTTCCTTTACAATGGTTTATTTTACAAATCTAAAACTAACAAGAATGGCAATGGCATTTTAAAATAATTTTTCAGAAAAAGCCTTTATTAAATATCAAATTTGTGCCAGGACTGGCCTAAGTTATTTTCATAGACCTATTTTTTTCTTTGCCCAAACCCTACAAGTTAGGTGCTGCTTATAATACTATTTTAATAGCTTGGGGGGTGGGACAAGGAAAAAAAGCAGGCCTAGAGTATTTCAAAAATTTGAAATTTGAACAGAGTGGTAGGTGAAATAATGAACCATGCCCCTCAGCTCAAAAATATTCTTCCCTAAATCCTGGATCCTGTGAATATATTATGTTACAAGGAGAAAGGGCATGTGCAGATGTATTAAGATTACTAATCAATAGATCATACAAGAGGGAGATTTTTTTTGTTTTTATTACCTAAGTATCCGGACAGTATAATCTGGCCAGGTAATCACATCTCTTAAAAAAAAAAAAAAAGAAAGAGAGTTTTTGCAGCTGTTGGCACAAAAGTAAATAAGAGAAATGCAGGAGAAGGGAAAGTTAATATTGAGAAGGATTCAATGGACGGTCCCTGGAGACAGGATACTTGGAAAGCATAAGAATATGGGCAGACTCTAGGACTAATCCTAGACCTCGCTGACAGCCAGCAAGCAAACAAACTGCACGACTCTTTAGTACACTCATTCCTATTAGTAATATAGTTTTAAGCATCATCGTGATATATAAAAAAATCAGACTACCAATTTATACACAGCAGGATTAATTCTATTTCCAAGAGATTTTGTAACTCTAAGATCTGTAGCTGTACTAAAAACTTTAAAGATCAAATGCAAACGAGTTTAAAAGCACCAAACGCAGAAGTTACTCATTTTTTACTTTTTTTGGTAAATAAGCTATGATCTTTCACAGCTTCTTCACATTTATCATTTCTATTATATTTTCAAGAAGTTTTGCTTTAATAAAAGAAAAATAGGGAACATTAAATGAGAGTTTATCCGATTAAAATAAGTCTGGAGAGGAACTAGGTAAGGTGCTCTGAGGAAAGAGCTCATTTTGTGACAACAGGTTATTTTGTGCAGTAGCTCATTGTTTATGCATTTCCAACTCAAAAGTTTTTTTTTTCTTTTTCTACCTAAAGATTTGGGGGGGGGGAATTGGGATAGTACTAATGTTTAGAGTCTCTGAAATTTTGGACTTCAGTAAGTTTAAGAAGCAACAAGAAAACTCAAGTTTAGTTATCGACTCCAGTCTATCAACTTGTGCTTTACCAGAGAAAACTAACTGATGGCACATCACTGTTCTAGAGTCTGATATAATTGCATTTCTTCAGGAGCTTCTCAGACAAAAACAGAACAAAACAAAAACAGGGCTGGGGCTGTAGCTCAGTGGCAGAGCGCTTGCCTCACAAGTGTGAGGCACTGGTTTAGATCCTCTGCACCACATAAAACTAAAGAAATAAAGATATTGTGTCCATCTACAACTAAAAAAATTATATTAAAAAAGCAAAAAAAAAAAAAAAACAAAAACAAACACTAGCCCCATCCTGTTGCCTGCATATTTCCATATTCCTGGCTTTTGGAGGAACAATAGCTCTACCTAGTAGAAAGGTTGATTCCAAAGCTGACCTCAGCACAGTGAACTAATGTAACAGATGAGAACAAGGAAGTAGAAGACCAACTAATAAAGATGAACCAGAAAATATTGATCCTGACCCAAAATCATGGTGTTTAATTTAAAAGACAGCTCTTCAGAAAATCCTTTCTTCTGTTGTCAAACAAGCCTTGGAACTTGTCTGTCTCTAATCATTCAATTAGGAAATTAGACAAAAAAAAAAAAAAAAAAAAAAAAAAAAGCTTTCAAACATTAGGGCACTGGGTGTATCCAGGGCTGGGTTTCTCCATTCTCTCAGGCTGCTAGTTTTAATTGTTACTGTCTGGAAAGAAGAGATACCCCTTTTTCCTCCAACATTTTGCTACTTTCCTCTTCCTCTCTTAAACAAAACAGAAGTCAAAGTCCAACTAGTAGATTTTAATTTAACATGAAGGGATTCTACAGGGCTAAAGTCTTTCACCTCAAAGTCAAGTGACTTGGAGTTGCACTTTGTTAGCTAAGTTAGTAGGCTGCTTGGAATACAAATGAAAGTGCAGATTACAGTTGATTGATTGTGCCTGAAAGCACTAAATTTAAGAGTCTTTTGTATACAAAGGCTTATATCTTGGTTTGTTTGTTTGTTTGTTTACTGGATCTCAACAGATAAATGTGTTAAGTAATATCATTGGCCCATTTGTAGGGACTAAAAAACGAAAATAAAGTTTTAGAATACACATATATAAGGTAAAGCACAAAACTCCTTTATACTCAGTGATGTAGCAAGGGCATGTTAAGGGCAAATAAATATATTTAAATTAATTCAAGCAAATTATCACTGAGTGGGGCAAGTAATGTCAAGGGCAACAAAATTTCAAAAAATTGAGCAGATGAATATTCATCATGACTATGGGGTGTGATGGTGGTGGTGGTGTTCAGGTAGGAGCTGGGAATTTTACTTCTGTCCACCTGCAGGGGTATTTGAATGCATTAGGCAAATCCCAGATTCTTTCGAGGTAGGGTAAATGCAAATAGGTTGAATTGCACCAGGTCTATGAATAATTTTCGTCATAAATAATTTTGCCTTAGATGTATAGATATACCCATTGTCTAAATAAATTCATCTCCTTCTGTCACCCTGAAACAAAAGTCCATTTACCCAATGCCATTGTTCATAAAGTATAAAGCCAGAGGGGATGAGGGATCCATTTTAATGGTAATTCCTATGGATATTGCTTAAATAGAAAACTTTCATGTCACAAATTTACAATTCTAGAATAAACCTCGTGCAGATCTCTTGTCACATGTAACTTTGAAGTCTTGTCAGCACAGCTACCTAATTTATATGAAGCACCCTGGAGTCAGTGTCTCTTTGTAGTGTTATTTGTCAAATGACTCAAGCACTGCTTTAAAGTGAATGTGAGCCTGCTAATCAATCCCTGTGCCCTTACAGAGCATGCTATGCTATGCACAATTTTCTCCTGTATGCATGTGAAATTTTAAATTATATTTGCCTTTGATATCTTTATTTTCCTTTATATTAGAAGTATTGCAGGCAGAAATAAAGCCACTATATGATTAATTTCTGGTATTCTGATAAAAGCAAGTCAGGATTCAGGGGGCATTTGAGTGTGCATGTGGATATTTGTGTCTGTGTTTCTGAGGGCATACAGGTTCTTTGAAATCAGAAATGGGATTGGATTTTGGAAGGACTACTAATACATTCTCATTTAGCATTTATTTAGTAAGTACATGGAACTCTTGTATCATCAGGTTAAATGTCAGGGCTCTTTGTGGAAATGCTCTCAAAGTCCTTGGTCTTGTCTTGTCCTTCCTTCCTTCCTTTCTTTTTCTTTCTTTCTTTCTTTCTTTCTTTCTTTCTTTCTTTCTTTCTTTCTTTCTTTCTTTCTTTCTTTCTTTCTTTCTTCCTTTCTTTCTTTCTTTCTTCCTTCCTTTCTTTCTTTCTTCCTCTCTTTCTTTCTTTCTCTCTTTCTTTCTTCCTCTCCTTCTTTTCTTCCTTCCTTCCTTCCTTCCTTCCTTTCTTTTCTTTCTTTCTTTCTTTCCCTCATCCTCCTCCAACTCCTCCTCCTTCTTTTGTGCCAGAGGGTTCTTAAAACACTGAGCATCCTAACCTTTTTTATTTTTTATTTGGAGACAAGTTCTCACCAAGTTGCTTAGTGCCTCACCAAGTTGCTGAGGTTGGCTTTGAACCTACTATCCTCTTGTCTCAGCCTCCCAAACTGCTGGGATTATAGGTGTGCACCACTGCACCCAGCAATCCTTGGTGTTTCAATATGTTATGCTTCAACCCCTTTCAAAACACCCTCCTTGACTCCTGCAAATATGACTCCAAATTATATTATTTTATTATTAGGATCTTCTAAAATAAGCTGGTACAGATCTCTATTGTAAAACTGATTAAGGTGTCTGAGAAACTTTAAAACAGATGAAAAGGATTATGAAGGATTATAAAAAAGGATAGCCTAGTGTGTATGTTTGAGACAGAGAAATAAATGGAAAACTGAAGCCAGAGTGAGCTACTTATTCATCCATGTGTCCAGGTTTACATACATATATCACATTTCACACTCACGCACATATTCATACACACAAAGCAGGATCAGAGTGGAGAGAGAGCAAGAGTTAGAAGGAATAGATGACTGTCCTGTGGCAGAAAAACCTAAGCATGTTCTTCCTGGATTTTGTGCAATTGATGGTACATTGCAGCCAGGCTATCAAGAAAAAGAGGAAAGCAAGTGAATATCTACCTCCCTCAAAGAAAAAAAATTAAAAGCCCATGAAATGATCTAATGTGTAATTTTGTCAAGACAGCATTTTACTTGGAACCACTATGAGACAAGTCAAAGTAATACAAAAATCAGAGGATTTTAAAATTCCATGAGATCATAAAAGCTATCAAGAATTCTAGAACCTTCCCTCACTTATGAATGCAAAATGCCTAATTGGAATGTCTGAATATGGATGAAAGGAGTTTTATATAAGTGTATAAAATCCTCAAATCTGTGTCAGGATTGTGTAGGCACTACCAAGATTTAAACATTGGTAAATGTTGAAATCATATTTGCCCAACTCCCTGTGGGTGTGTCTCTTCTGGGGCTCCCCACCTACTCACCAACCAGGAGGAGTGTTAGTTTTGACAGTTCTAAGGCTGGTGTCCCTTCTGAGTTGTCTGTACCCCATGCGGACCAAAATCCTCATATATCTTTGGGTCCCTGTCTCCCAACTCAGGACTCAAGAGGGGTAATGTGTGTCCTAAGTAGGTGCCTCTTTTCCTCACCTGCTAGGGTCCTAAAATATACATGATGATAATACCAGTGGGCAGTCATAGTGACCACCCCAACACCCACCCAGCAGTGCAGGGTCCAGTCCCTCAGCAGGATATGCTCACAAGAGAAGAAGTTCAAGTGGGACACTAGTGGTGAGAGTATGTGGAGTATATGACCCAGTTCAGGGGATGCTCAGTGAGGATCTCCCGTCAACAATCCTTGTTACATTTCATCACTATCTAAAAATACATCTTAATAGCCACACAGCCACATGTTTGGAAAGTTAATCAAATTAATATTATCTTTGTTAACAACAACAACAACAACAAAAAGCTAACACAACCACTGTGATTTACTAAGAATGGTCAAAAGACACACAGGCACGCGCAGGTCCATGCTCATGGGCAATTTGAACACCACAGTTATCACAAGTTCAATCATTTAGGTGAAGTAAAATCAGAGGCCTGAGGAGTTCATTTAAAATATGGAGTAGAGAAGGCAGGATTTAATCCAGAGAGCATGAGAGCAGAGATGTGTTCTTCATTTCTCATGCTAACTATTCCCACATGGTCCCTGGACTCAGCTCAACCTAAAAAGTAAGGTAGATACACCATGTAATCTGATTTAGATTGGGAAACACTAAGCCAAATTGTTTTTTCTTTTTCCCCTTTTTTTTAATTGTTATTGTTGGTTGTTCAAAACATTACATAGTTCTTAACATATCATATTTCACACTTTGATTCAAGTGGGTTATGAACTCCCATTTTTACCCCGTATACAGATTGCAGAATCACATCGGTTACACATCCACTGATTTATGTATTGCCATACTAGTGTCTGTTGTATTCTGCTGCCTTTCCTATCCTCTACTATCCCCCCTCCCCTCCCCTCCCCTCCCCTCCCCTCTTCTCTCTCTACCCCATCTACTGTAATTCATTTCTCCCCCTTGTTTTTTTTCCTTTTTTCCCTTTCCCCTCACTTCCTCTTGTATGTAATTTTGTATAACCATGATGGTCTCCTTCCATTTCCATGCAATTTCCCTTCTCTCTCCCTTTCCCTCCCACCTCTCATCCCTGTTTAATGTTAATCTTCTTCTCATGCTCTTCCTCCCTACTCTGTTCTTAGTTACTCTCCTTATATCAAAGAAGACATTTGGCATTTGTTTTTTAGGGATTGGCTGGCTTCACTTAGCATAATCTGCTCTAATGCCATCCATTTCCCTGCAAATTCCATGATTATATTTAGATCTCTTTGGGCACTTTTAAAAGATTAAAAATATTGCATCAAAATATTGTTTGTGTCATGGTTGCCCATCAAGTAATTTCAAAGAGATTGTGTTCAAAATTGTCTTGATCAAATTCTTCTCCACTTCAAGTCTCACTTCTCTGTTTTTGGGTAAATTTCAGCTGGTTGCTGACTATTGTGACCCTAATACTATAATAATGACTTAAATACCTCTAAACAATGTATGTATAGTACTATTTCTTCATTTACATAACATTGAGGCTAATTATGAACCCTAGAGAACAAAAATTTATTCATATTATAACCTTTACTTCTTATAAAATTAAAAGGCTGATATTTCCCTTTTTCATATATTTCAGTTTAAATAATAATATCTCTAAGTGTGATTTTTCCACCTTTGATCACCTTCTGCTCAGCATCTACACCTCATCTTTTCTTGTACCACCCACATCTATTTTCCTCCCTCTACCTGACAGTTACAGCTTTACTTCTTTATGTGTGATTAAGGCTGTTAACAGTAACCTCTTATTCTCCAAACACATGTCTTCCACTCACAGACTGTTTGAAAATCAAATGCTGTGAAATCGAGATGTTTGGTGATCATTTTAGGCATGGGAATCATACATGTTACACAGTAGCTCTTGGGCATTTGCATAGTCTTTGAATAAGTTACATTTGTTCCAAGACCTCCATCTACAGTACCTGTAACTTTCAGCTTTTCAGCCCCAATGGTAATCTCATCTTCATCTGCAGAAAACAGCACCCTGCCATCTTCACTGGCTCTCACTTCAAATCTTTTACACTGAGCTTCCACAGCATCAGCTCCTATAGTCAGAGGAAAGGTTTAAAAATGAAACTGGCATACAGGAAACCATTAACATGTAATTTTGTAGAAAAAGAAAGAGATACATATACCATTTTGTTTGTTCCTTTGGGATGTATGTTTACATCTGAATTAGTACTTTTAGATTGTTATCCTTTACAAGAGTCTATCTAATTTTGAGAATACTGCTGGGCTAGGTTGATTGGTTATACAGAGGACCTCCTATTGTTTGACATTATCTTAATAAGGTCTGTGAGTTTAGCAACTTAAAGACACCCTATATCCGCAAGAAGAGACAACGTCTGCTTCCTTTTGTCTTGCAGGCTGAAGACTTGCTTTACCCCTGATACCTCCGGGATGCTCCATGAACACTTGGAAACCAAATGACTCTCCTGTTTTCCCTCTATAATGCAGACAGCAATACCCATATTGTTACATAATAGGATGCTTCTCAGGCATCATTCAATTGTGAATCTTGAGTCATTTTTCATTTTATAGATTTTACTGTTTATTTTTCACATCCTTTAATAGTATTGAATTTGAATCCATTTTATAGTCAATCTTGCAGTCACTTTACTTTCCCTGGTGTATCTTCTAATCAATCATTTTCTTCACTTATTGAAATATAGTATAGGATTAAGCATGTGTAATTACAAAATGAAATTAGAATTCTATTTCCAAATTATTGGCTAATTTTCCTAATCAGTCTACTCACAAAACACAAAGCCAAGCTCTCATAATTGGGAAATGTGATAATTTAAGAATTAGGAGGGATGGAGCAAGAAGATCTAACTAGGCCTTAAAGATGAACACTGACTGAGGAAGAAGGAATTTGAAATACTGGACGTGGCTCAGTAATTGACATTTCCACAACATAAATTTCTTTGTTTTGGCATAACACATATGGCATATGGATCTTTATCTTTAGATAAGTGTATAAAATCCTCAAATCTGTCTCAGGATCTGAATTAGTACTTTTATCTTCTCTCCTGCTAAGATTTTTAGCATCTCTCCCTTGTCTGTATCAGAGGACTTCTCTGACATAACCCAGCCCAGTCAGGGACAGTCACATCACACTGTGGGCATACTTCTTTTTACTCATCTTTATATACTATCCTGACTTACTACACACACATCTCTAAGAATGTGAAACATGAGTCATCTTTGTCTTTCAAAATATCCTAAAACTTAGAATTGTGTCTGACGTCAAGTGGAGATAAGAAATAAATGTTAGGTAATCCCAGCAGCTCAGGAAGCTGAGATAGGAGGATCACAAGTTCAAAGCCAGCCTCAGCAACAGTGAGGTGCTGAGCAACTCAGTGAGACCCTTTCTCTACATTAAAAAATATAAAAATGGACTTGAGATGTGCCTTGGTGGTCAAGTGCTCCTGAGTTCAATCCGCAGTATCAAAAAGAAAAAAAAAAGGAAATTAATGTTAGTAGGTGAATAAAGACTAGATTCAAACTTTCCCTTTCTTCAGTCCCCAGCCCAGCTGGGTACTACACCTATTGTAGCCTATGGCAGTAGGAAATTATACCTCCCTACTTCCATAAACAAGAGGAAACTTAATTTGGAATCCTGATAATGAGGAAGATAATTTCTCTGACAATAAATGTACATTTTTTTCTTATATTCTAATATTATTGGAAAATTTTAAAAAGATTCAAATGGGGCTATGTTAAGTAAGATAGAACTAGTGTCCTCTTGGGATGTCAAGTTCTAAAGAATATGAATTATAATGTTAAAATCTTTTTTATTTTTAAATAAAGACTTTCCTTGTAAATTTTAATAATAATGTTGAGAAAATCATCATAGGCCTTTTGTCATTTGTCATTGTCATTGCATTTGATTTTAGTGTGTGTGTGCGTGTGTGTGTGCACGTGCGCGCGTGCATGCAGGCATGTGTGCTGAGAATTGAAGTCAGGGCCTCACATATGCTAGGCAAGCACTCTACAACTGAACTACTTCCCCAGCCTGTAAGTTTGTGAATATTATCTCAAGAGTTTGTATATACATACATATATTATACACACACACACACACACATACATACACAAACACACACACATATACCATTATATTTTTTACACTAATGAGGATTGAACTCAGGAATGCTATACTACTGAATTGCAACACCAGTCCTTTTTTTTTTTTTTTGTGACAGGGTATTGCTAAGCTGCTGAGGATGGCTTAGAGCTTGAGATCCTTCTGCCTCACCCTCCTGAATGACTGAGATTACAGGTGTGCACCAATGCACCCAGCAAACTTGTATTCATATAAGTGTTTTCTTCTAATCCTAGCCTAACTTTCCTATATGGGACTTTAGTCTTTGAACCATAGTAACTCAACTGACAGATGTTCAAAAGCTATGCTTGACAACAATGGATTGATGGATGTGAATTTTTGCAGCCTTTGAAGTCTCTATTTAAATCTATCTTCAAGTGACTTAGACATACACAAAACCTCAAATTTCTGAAAGATAGATACTTTACAAATAAAAATTTAACATTGACACTACATTGCTTCCTTCAAATACACTCAACTGCTGAGCTTAATTGATTCACAAAATATAGTTAACTTTAATGGCATGGAAGTGTATTAGACCACTTAACATACTTGTACACATGTATATTATATGTGTGACACATACACACACAGAGAGACAAACATTATATATGTATATACTTATTAGCAGGACTTTTCTTGATGTAATACTTAATGTCTTTAAATAGAAGATAATTTATTAACATAAAATGCTAGATTATGTGTCACATAAACTATTTAAAATAAACTATTAGAAATATAAGTAGAGTAGTATCTGGATATGGCAAAACGAGTTGAGATTTTCATTCATTAAATTTAAATGAGCAAAGGCAAATAAGCAAACTGGAAAATATTTATGCACCCAGAATAGATGAGATGTATCTAAGCCATCAATTAATGCATACGGAATCATCCAATTGAGAAATGGATATAAAAATTAATACTTTGGGCTTCACTTTATTCATTATATTAGCATAATTACAGAAGGCAAAATTGTAAGCAATTAGCAATGCATTGATAGTAAATAAGTATTTTAAATCGGAACATCATTGTGTAATATTGCATTTACAGACAGTGCTTTTCCTTTCTGCAAATGGAAAACACTAAAATATGTACAGGGGGATAGTTAATTGTTGGGAATATTTATGCTGAAAATTAATATATTAGAATTTAAGAAACTGAATTTATTATATTCTAACATGCCGTCTATTTTTACATTCCAAGTGTCGCATATTCTCCAGGCTGTCATTGCAAGATGTTCTCAGGAGCAGTAATGCACAGTACTATCTAAATCAATGATGTTTCTGGTGTAGCAGAAAAAGCAATGTTCTTGGATGACTCTGGGTAAGGAGCTAGGATTCCTTAGCCTGTGGATCATGGGAGATGGGATTATCAAGGCAGTACTGTATTTTCTCAGTCATTTTAAGAATTTAAGTTGCTAACTAAAGTACCAAGATTAAACGCTTTCTTAGAAAAATCTCCAAGGAACTTTATATCAACCACTTCAAAATCATATGAAGGGAAGTCAGTATTAGAATTTGGAAGGAGAATTGGCTGGCAGTTGAGAGAAAAAAAATGCAAGCAAAATAGTATGCCTAAAAGTATTGAAATATTAGATGCATATCCAAATACCTTTAGTACTTTTAATGTTCTGTACACTTTTTTTAAAAAAAGCAAGAAAAACAAGAACAACCACAAAGCTCAATTCTTGTTTTCTTGGAGATGTCTTCTTTGTCTTTTTAGAATATAACTTTGGTTGACAAGGAGAAAGTCTCCAACAACTAAATACTGTCTCTGCATTTTTTACATTAAGTTAGTCGAATACTTGAGCTAGAATTTTTTCTTCAATGAATATACCCAAAGAGCTAGAGCAATATGTTTTCTCTAGGTATTTAGTTACTGGTTCAAAGAAAGCAAAGCAAAGATCACAACAAATTTGCTTGCTTGTCTTTGGTGTGTCTTCCTCAAGTATCTTAGGATGGGTTCTTTCTTCCATTATCACTCTGCACTCTAATTTTATATGCATGTCAATATATCCAAGGTCTTAAGAGTATTAAGAGATTAGAAATCTTAGAAAAACAAGAGTAAAATTAAAAATTCTCTGTTCAGAAATTCCTGATTTAGAATTACCAAGATGGACTCAAAATTAAATAAATAAATAAATAAACAAACAAAATAAACATTTGTCATGAATTTAAATGTAAATATACATTTTACTTATTTAATTTTTTGGTACTAGGGATTGAATTTAAGGGTGCTCAAGCACTGAGCAACATCCCTAGTTTTTTAATTTTTTTTTTAAATTTTAATTTTTTTAATTTTGTGACAGGGTCTCACTAGGTTGCTTACAGCTTCACTAAGATTCTGAGGCTGGCTTTGAACCTTTAGTTCTCTTGCCTCAGTCTTCTGAGTCACTGGGATTACAGAAGTGAGCCACCAAGCTTGGTTTGTTGGCTTTTATTTTGTTTTATACTGTGTGTGCTATTGAAATTGCACACTGGAAGGTAGTCTTTGCATGCCCTGGGGGCAGGGTCAGAGTAAGGGGAAGCAACACTCAGCCAGGCTGGTGGGCTGCTTTACCACCTGACACTGGAATCCTGGGCACTTGCAATCCTCAGAGGATCCTCCAGGCATAAGCCAGCCCCCTCCTCCCTGCAGGGACTGTCTTCCCTTTTGGAATGGAGAAGTCATTCCTCCTCCAACAACTAAGGCAGCTGTATGTTCTCTCAAGTTCTACATATTTTACATTGATCCTCCTACCTCTCTCCCTGCAGTTCCCCACCAACCACAGTGTCTACTAGAACTGACCTTGTACACAGAGATTCCTCAATAAAATCTGTTGTAAACTGAAGGATTCCACTGTTCTTCACCATTTGTACATGTGGATGTTATCTCTCCCTCACCCATATCACTTCTCCTGCTCTCCATCTTCTTTTAAAAAATATTTAAAAATACATAGAAAATTATGTAAATACGTTATCTAACATCGAGAGAAAAAAATGTCTATTGTTACCACATGGGTGAGATAATCAGGGCTACCTTTCTTTAATCATGTGTTCCTCCAGTCTTACAAGGTTACAGGGGGGTCAATAGTATCATGACTTGAGTTTTGATCACTCTCATTTTACAACTTTACTATTTATGAATGTATTCTTCAAAATGCTATTTTTGTTGTAAGACACACACCAAACACATAATCATTCATAAATATTCTTTATATTGTTTTTTTTTTTAATTTTCCCAGTATAAAAGATCAAGCTGAGGGCCTCACACATGCTAGGCAATCACTCCATCACTGAGTTACAAATACAAAGCCACAGCCTTTGTATTTTTTAGGGACTAGTTTTATTCACACAGTATTAGGTCTGGTCTAATTCTAGCATATGGATATATGACAGTTAGTGATCCACTTTTTCATTGATAATCATTTAGCTTGTTTCTAGGGATTTTAGAATCAGTAACAATGATGCTGTAAATATTTTGTACAAGTCTCCTTCTGTACTTGGGCAAGTTTTCTTTTTGGGTGGGCAAAGTGTTTTCTAGGGCTTATACTTAGGTGTGGAACTGCTGCAGATTATGTACCTGTACTTCAAGTTTACTGGATAATAACGTATTGATTTGCAAACTTGTAGTATAGATTTATGTTCTTAACAAGAGAGTATGAGTATTCCAATAGCTTTGTACCATTACAAACTTTATACTATCAGACTATAATTTTTACCAAGTTGATGTGCAAAATGTATGCTTATATTGCTGTAATTTACAAATATCCATTAATTATTATTGGGGTAAATACTAGGTTTTGTTTATCAGCATTTTCTTTTTCTTTAAAATTCCTGCTGTGCCTTTTCTCACATTCTACCTAATTTTGAATTTGTTGATAAGTCTTTACATGTAAAAATGATCCTACTCCTTTTCAGATAAATTTGTTAGGAATAGCTTAGTCCTATTTGTGGATTCCTTTATATCATCTTGATTTATAAATTTTTGGTTAACAAAAATGTTATTGTTTGGATATGAGGTGTCCCCTTACAGCTCCTCTATTAATTCAAGAATATCTAGAAGTAAACTGATTAGATTAGGAGAGCTGTTACCTAATTGGTCCTTCCTAGATTAAATGGTCTGAATGGGTGGCAACTGGGCTGATGGGGCATGGCTGGAGAGGTGGGTTGCTGGGGCTTGTCAAGGAAGGATTCATCTTCTCTGAAGTCCCTAACCCTTTCTCTCTCTGCTGCCTGGCTGTGAGGAACAGGGAAGCACTCCTCTACCATAACCTCTGCCCAGAGCAATGGAGTCAGCCTACCATGGATTGCGCCTCTGAAACTGTGAACCAAAGTAAACTCTTCCTTCTCTAAGTTGTTTTTGTTGAGTTCTTTTGTTTCCTTGAGAAAAAGCTAACACTTTTTTTTGTTTTTATGTGATTAAACAGGACCTGAAACATGATAGGAAATCATTTTCCTAGTTACATCCTCAGCCTTTAAAAATCTTCCTTTTTGATGTAGGAACATTCATTCCTAGTATATTTTGTTTATAAAATTCTTAAATACACATCTTCCTTTTTTGCTGAAAGCTTTTCACAATTTGATCTTGCTAATGATACCTTCTATTAAATATTTTCCATTAAATATGTTATTGGATCCTTTAGCTTATATATCAGTACAAAGAAAAGCAACACATAGCAATTGAAAAGGCAGATTCTTTTTTCACATAGAATATACAAGGAAATCTACAATGAAACGATCTTTTTTTTACATAGAAAATACAATGATGTATATGAAATATTAAAATTAATAATTTTTCTGAACTTGATATTTATTTTTGTAGAAAAATTTTAAATGGCTCACACAGTATCATTAGTGTTTAAAGATTTTTAGATTCTCTCTCTCTCTCTCTCTCTCTCTCTCTCTCTCTATATATATATATATATATATATATATATATATATATATTTTTTAGTTGTTGATTGACCTTTATTTTATTTACTTATATGTGGTGCTCAGAATAGAATCCAGTTCCTCACACATGCTAGGCAAGCATTCTACGCTGAGATACAACCAGGCACCATCTATATTTCTTTTTAAGCCATAATTTTAAGGTAATATTTTCCTAGAAAATATTCATTTGAAATAATTTCAAATTTCTTGTCATAAAGTATTTTTGTAAAACATTTTATGTGGTAGGATGTGCACAGGTTTATGTATATAGTTTGGTAATTTTTGACAAATAAATACACCTGTGTGGCCTGTATATGTTTCCTTGGGTTGCCAGAAGAAACTACCCAAGACAGTGATAACTTTCTGCCAGTACTATATTTCACCACATGATCATTGCCACTACATAATCAGTGCACCCTGATTTTTCAATACAAAAATTGGTTTACAGCTTCCCATTGCTTAATTTTTGCATGGTACAATGCTATTCCTCATCCTGCTTAAAAGATAAACAGAGCAGCAATATATTCACCACTGGTTTATGAATGCACATTTTTCTTCTCATGCACTGTGAGCTGTGAACCTGGGATTATCAGATCACTCACATTGTCAGTCTTATCTCCAAAAGCTGACTTGGGCAGTTGGTTTAGCACCCTGCGGTACTAATGGTAAATGCATCTTATATAATTGTGGTCAAATAAGGAAACCAATGATAGCAGAGCAAAATCTTCAGACACAGAAGACTAAATTATCTCAGTCCATACTTCACAATGCTGCAGTAAATTTTCTCAAGTGTAATAGTTTGACCATACTGCATAAATCAATGATCAAGAGCAAATATTGTGTTTTTTTCCCCAGACCAGAAAAATGTGTGTTAAACTGTCATGAAGAAGCATCCTAACCTTGCATAAAGACAGTTTAGTAATAAGTGATTTTTAAGTGATAATAGCACAAATTTCTTAATAGAAAAAAAAAATAAAACCCTCACGTAATGATCACATCTCACTTTTTTTGTAAAACTATTTGGCATAATCTGTGAACATTATGTGATGAAATATGGTAGTTTATTCACAGGCACCCATGGGGCTGAGTCCATCTTCCTCTAGCAATAGTCCAGTTCTGAAAAGGGTATTATCCTCTTTGACCAAAGCAAATAGAAAACGTGGATCAAATACTCTCCTGAGTTTTGCTTTAAGTCCTGAAAAACAATCACTGTCTTCAGATGACAGGCACTGAGCATGATACAGACTTGAAGCTTTAAAAGTTAGCTTCACTCCCTTGTGGAAACAGCTTGCCTGAGGATTCAGCTAATTAGTGGAAAGAAAGGACCAGAAGAGAAGGAGCTGCAGGGAAAGGTGCCCCTGAGGATGTTTTTACATCCAGATCCACCAGACAACCCAGGCCAGATTGAGCCCATGCAATTGCATGAACCAGTCAATTCCCCTTCCCCCTTCTTGACTTGCTCATAAATTTTGATTTTTTTTAATTGCAATCATTTTTCTCACTTTTGTCACTGAAGTTTTATGCATCATTCTTTTTGTCTTTCTCATGCTCATCTTTGTTAAATACAATTTCTAAAAATCTTCCACTTTCAACAATCATTTCACATCTCTTACCCCCACCAAAATGCATTAGTGTTTAAATACAATTAAGTACAAAATCTTGGATTTACTGAAATTAAGCTGTGGGAAGAGGCATTAAATATCCAAAGGCAAATTATTCCATGGCCTTTATATTAGGCAAACTAAGTCTCTATTTTATCTTATCCCTGACCTCAGTGGCAAAATTATAGTTACTTTTGCTAGCATTTTAATAGTATTTTACAGTTCTTTTAGAGTACTTTGGGTGAGTCCTAAAATAATTAGAACCACAATAATAATGACAAGGATTATAATGCCCATATGACCAAATGACCAGCCATTTCATAAACTACTATGGTATTTTTTTCTTGGGTCTTGACTACATGAATTTTGAGAGGATAATGTAAAAATACAGCTTCTGATATTGGCTATGTTTTATAAAGGATGTGAATTCAGACAACTTTGATTTTTTATCTTGTTCATGGAAACCATCTGAACAACACATATGTAAAATATTCTGTTTTTTTATGTATTAGAAAAAACCTAAAATTACAGCATTACAAAACTCTCCTTGGCACAAAGTCAGCTGGTTTAGTATTCTAGTTTTTTACATTTTATCATCATCCAAGTTGGTCATTAT
The DNA here is from genome assembly GCF_021218885.2 of Marmota monax. Taxonomy (NCBI): domain Eukaryota; kingdom Metazoa; phylum Chordata; class Mammalia; order Rodentia; family Sciuridae; genus Marmota; species Marmota monax. The sequence continues at coordinate 12,539 of NW_026694778.1, read as the reverse complement.
CCTTTCAAAAAAGGCAAAAAATAGAAGCAAAAGGTGGCACGTCTCATGCAGAATAAATCCTATCATATCAGAGTATAAGAGTAGAATCAATGAATACTTAACTAATGAAAGGAGCTAGCTTACAACCACAATTTGGTCAATGCTTTTTCAAAAGTAAAAGAAGAAAAAAACTTCCTACTTTTGCTTAGGGTCTGTGGCTCAGTGGTAGAGCACTTGCCTAGCATGTGTAAGACACTGGGTTTGATCCTCAGCACCACGTAAAAATAAATAAAATAAAGGTATCGTGTCCACCTACAACAACAAAAAAAAAAAAAGAAAGAAAAAACTTTCTATTTTATTCTAGTAACATCTTATTCCCTCATTTCTTTTTATATACACTGATAATGTTTAAAATGACACTGTATAATTTGTGGAAGTTGGATGAGCTGAGGATGGGTGTTTCCAAGCTTCTTCTTGAGAACGTCCAATAAAAACATTTTTTCACTGAAGCATGTTCATTTTATTTCTTTGTTTCATCAGGAGGAAGAACTACTGTCCACTTAATTTTTTCTTTCTCATTTATCAACTTGCCCTAGAATACTCTTTATTTTGACACACCCATAAGGGTAGTTTTACATAAATTCTTCATGTATTTTTTTTCTTTACTAACATGACTTTTCTGAATTTTTATTCCAAATAAGCATTTTAAGAATATCTACTTTGCACTTCAAACACTATCATAAAAAGTTTGCAGTTTGCTAATTTATTTAATGCACATTTACCTAAATAATATGTAATATAATTTTGTAGTTGTGATATTATAAGTTGAAAATATATTCAACTAATAGTGCAATTTCATGGTAACAACTCAGTATAAGTTCCTTGCCTAATTAAAAAACTCATTTTTCTCTGTTTTTTTAAACCATTCTACTTTGATAATTTATCACCTAAATGTCAGACTGAAATTCATTTTAACAATGCATATATTTACTTTTTCTAATATAAAACAACTTTCAAAGAAACCATTACTGATAGAGAATTGTATTCTTGAAAATGTTACCAAAGAGTTGTTATATTTTCTATAAAAATTCTTGAATTATTATACTACTATTTATATTTTTTAATGAGGATACTTGAGGCGTGTTTATTAGCATTTAGTTTTTACATCAAAACTTATATGTTACCTTTTGAGAATAGTATACTGTATTGTCTCTGAAATTAATTTAGTGTGAACATGCTTTTAGTGTTTAATTAAGTGAATTAAATATTAAAAAGAATAAACTTCAAAGTATGCAATTTATGAAATCATAATAAAGTGGGATAATGTCATACAAATCATAATACACTGTGATACTGTTAGGCAAATGCACAGTATTGATGATTTATTATAGCTAATGCATATTCTTTTGACCATGTTGAATTCTTGGAATTGTTTGCTTTGATGGTATTATTATTATTATTAATAATACCAGGGATTGAACCTAGGGGCACTTAACCACTAAGCCACATCCCCATCCCTTTTTTATTTTGAAACAGGGTCTCCCTAAGTTCCTTAGGGCTTCCCTAAGTTGCTGAGACTGACTTTGAACATGGGATCCTCCTGCCTCAGCCTCCTGAGCCACTGGGATTACAGGTGTGTGCCACCGCCTCTGGCTGAAAATATTATTTATGATGTTCAAAGTAGCATCAAATACATTTTGGCCTCTATAAAAATGTTCAGATAGGGTATTTGGATCAAACACTTATATCAGAAAAGATGATCTGGTCTATGATGCAATAAAACAATCCCCCAGATATGAGAGGCTTAAGGTGACTAGGGTTTGTTTTTGCCTATCCTGTTTTACAGCAGGGCCAGCAAAGGTAGTTTTGTCATTGTGCCACACTCTCATGAGGAGCTGTGTCATAACACTTTTTTTTTTTTTTTAAGATTGCAGCAACAAGGAAAAGTGATATGGCCAACTGATCACAGATTACACTATGTATATTATAAGAGCTTTTCTCCTTCATGCAACTGATCCTTAAATAAATAAGAAGCTTTAGCTGGAAAAACTCATATATTTAGAAATTAAGAAATTCACTTTAAAATAGCTGATTCACCAAATTTCTAAATGAAGGTCACAATTGGGAAGGGTTTCAAATTTAATAATAATCACAATATTACTATGAAAAGCTATTCAATCAGTATTTACAGGGACATTTACAACTTCAGATATCTGTATTAAATTTGAAGGAGGGTTAAGAATTAATAGTTAAATATTTAGACAGAGGAGCTAGAAAACATCATCCACAAAGGAGAAAATATATAAATTCTCAAAATGCAGATAAAAAATGAATGTCAGATCAGACATTAATGAAATAAAACACAGCATTATAATATATTGGTTCAGTGGTGCCACTAGTAAATGATAAAAGTTAATAAACTGAGAAATTTCTGTTAAAATTGATTAAGAAAAAAGTAAAATGTCACAAATAATAATTAACATTAATGAAAAAGGGATATTACTACAGACACTGTAGATGTTAAAATGGTCCAAATATTTTTTAGCAACTTTACGTTAATACGTTTGAAAATTTAGTTGACAAGGATAAATGCCTACAAAATATTACTTACCAAATTGACTTAGATAAACTCTATAAACTCCTTTCACATTATATAAATGACACAGTTTGTTGGAAGCTGTGTATAAACTATTGGTTTTGTTTGAGACACCATAATGCAAGGAGGCTGCTTTTCTGGGAACTCCTAGGTGAAATTCCCAGGTTGGAGAAAGCCCAGATCATACTTTCGCCCTGCCTTAGCTCACAGCCCTAGGTTCAAATGCAGTCACCCCGAGATGGGTTAACCCTAAACACCTTGTTTTCCCCATTCTTATCCTGTTTTCCTGAAGAAGCCCACTACACTGAAACCCTTTGATATGTTCCACTATAAATAAAGGATTCGTGGGTTTTTCTCTTTGTTAGGATCAGATCTATCAGGTCTATCCAATCCGTGAATGCCCTTGCTTTTGAATATGTAATTCTCGTTTTTTGCCTTTATTTCTTAATATTACTTTTCTATCCTTTATTTACAGGCAGCCCACACTTCTGATGGTTACTCACTCCCACCTCATGAAGTACGCCAGCAAAAATAGAAGGCTAACAATCTTTACAGGTACACACACAGTACACACAGGCATGCATGAACACACACATAAACACAAATAAATTCTGGGACTTACTACATAGGGAAAAGATAATTTAAACATTATAACTCTTGCTCAGAAAGAATAATGGAAATATTCTCCATCTCATCTCCCAATGCCAGAATAATTGTGAAATAAAATCCCAACCGAGATAGAACATGAAATGAAGATTGTAGGATAATTTCACTACAATAATATATACATGAAATCAAAAAGCCTAAAAAATTAGCATACTATGACTACTCCAAGGATATGTATGTATTATATTTTAAAATTAGAAGTGTATAGTTCAAAAAAAAAGGAAGATCATCTCATCATAGGCATGACAGTTGTTGAACAAAGTTGAACACCATTGATAAAAAAATATTTACAATTTTTTCCCTCCTTAATTTGATAAAGGGAACTGCATAAACATATTAAATACCTGAAACTTAAAGGCTAAATGTTTAAAGCTTTCCTTGTAACCTCAAGAAGAAAAAGCCACTTATTGTTGATAATTACACTTAGCATTTTTTCTAAAAAAATCAGAAAAAAAATAGTAAAATAGTTGGATACATTAGTAGAATTGGAAAGAAAGAAACAGAAGTAGAATATTCATAGATGACATGATTAAAAATGTAGAAAAACCAAAGGATCCACAAAGAAAACACAGAAATAAGTGAATGAACCCAGATTTCAGAAAAAGCCAATGTATAAATATCAACTTTATTTTAGAAAATAAAAGGTAAATAACTTGTACAAAAGAACTAGAGGTAAAACTGCCATAACTTTCATATAGTGTGAGCTTATTCTAAGAATAACAAAGAATCTACATGTAAATCATTCAAATGACTAAAATTTTAACAAAGTAATGAATACTTAAGAATGGTCATTGGTTCTTAGATTTTAACTTGAATGTAGGTTTGTACAGAAAAAGATCTACAGATTTTTCTGTGATACTATATCAGTAGAAGATAAATTATTCTTCTCAATTGCACCTTTAAAATCCCATATAATATAAAATATTACATATAATACTCTTTTGGCCTTCATGTATATCAATGTGGCATTTAAACCACGTTTCTTCAGTCTTATATAATACAAAGTATTAATTATCAATCAATTAGAATACATTTATTAAATACCCATGATATTTAAGATAGTATGTTAAGAACCATGTGTATGGAAATAAAATCTCTGTACTAAGAAGATTATAACATATTGTAACTAAACAAATATGCAGTACCAATAAACTAAAACCTATGTAGATTGTTGATTATGTTAATCAGTGCTATTTCCTCATGAGAGGTATCATAATCAATCTGTTAATCCTCACAAGTACAGCTTTAAAAAGAAGCCAGCAAGTTTTTAGACTGAAAGTCAATATTTTACTAGGAATGAAAAACCTTTTGTACACCAAAACTTCAGAAAAAAAATTTAAAACAATAATTCTGATCCTCAGGAAATGATTCCAAGTATATGTAGCAAATTAGGAAATATTTATTAAACAAAAAACTTATTTTAAAACTCAGTAGAAGAAGTGACTCTGTATCATTTGATCTATGAACCACTTACTTCTTATCCAGTCCTATATAATGGAACTTCCACTTTTTAGGTGCAGACAAGAACACAGGGTTCCCTTTCTAGCCAACTTCTGGTGCAAGGCTGTGATATTTTTTAGGAAGGGAAGGGAGTCAGCATTTGTCACCCTACCCTCTAACTACCTATTGCAAAGGATAAGATCTTTGTGAGTGCAACAAGAGGCAGTAGGGTGTGTTGGGGGGAGGACTTTATTTTCATTGTATTTCCACTGCTAAGATGGAGACTTTACCTTAAACATGGTCATTGAGAATACAGGATGCAAAATGGCCCTCCTCTTGATCTTTCACAGTATGGAGTCCATCCCAGGGCAGCTAGTCAAGGAGGCTAGTGACAACATTCAACCCCCACTTCTGCCAAATGAGAGGTATCATTTGATGGTGTCACGCTTCCTAAGCAAGGAGTCACTCAGAAATTTACTAATTTTCAAGCTTCTATATCCAGAGCTATACCTCCAAGTTTTTGCCCAAGGGAAGAGGCAAGGTATAAAAGAGAGAGCTCTGAAGCTCTTCCAATTAATGTTATTTGCAGTAGAACTGGAGCAAATTCATAAAGAAGGATACTTTGAAAAATGATTAAGTTGTGATGAGAAGTATTTAAGAAGACACCAAAACTTCATCAAAGACATATGCTAAACCATAGGCCGGCCAGTGGGGCAGAGAGAAGTGGAAAAAGAGACAGCTAAGAGGAGCCCTCTGGGGGTCAGAACACACCTCGAAAAATGAAAGGAAAAACTAGCACTGAAAAGGAGTCAGTATTTAACTGGATTAGCCCCTGGAATAATTTTTGTGTCAGGGTCTTGTTGGAGACATCAGAAAATCAGTCACCAAGTAGTGGGGTTTATTGGCTCCATGTGTTTAGGGAAAGACAAACACAACCTTGAAAAGGCCACTGCCATTCTACCTGACATTTTCATGCCCAAAGCTATAACCTGTGACAGACAAGTGGGGTGGGGAGGAGAGAAGGGAAGGAAATAGACTTTAATATAATAATTCAGGCTGTCACTCAATCAAATAACAAGCCCTGAGAGTAAAGGAATGGAGAAACTGTAACGAGAGTTTTAAAATAAATACCTGAATCTCCCAATTTCCAATGAAAAATAGAAGACTTAAAAAGATACAGGAAAGTCTGACCCACAGATGAAGAAACATAGCCGGCAATAGAAACTATTATTAAGGGCTGGATGTCACATTTAACACAGAAAGACATAAAAGTACTCCTTAGAAATATGTTCCAACAATTAAAGGAAATTATGTTGAAAGAATTAAATAAAGATATGATAAAGTATTTCATCAATTGAAAAATATCAATAAAGATATAGAAATTATCAAAGGATCCAGTGAAAATTCTAAAGTTAAAAAATACAATAAATGAGTAAAAAAAAATCATTAGGAAGATTTCACAGAATTAAACTGGCAAAAGAAAAAATTAATAACATTGAAGATAACAAAGATTTTGAAATATGAAGAATAGAGAGAAAATGAATAAAGAGAAATCAATAGGGCTTCAGAGAAATGTGGAGCAACATTAAAGACATGAACATGTATAAGGGAAATACTAGGAACAGATGAATGACAGGAAAAGAATATATATTTGAATAAGTAATTCCTGAAACACTCTTAAAATTTATTGAAAAATAGTATCCAAGAAGTGTGATGAAATCCAAAAAGACTAAATAAAGAGATAATAAATATACACATTGTAGTGACAGTGATTAAAGGTAAAGGCAAGGAGACAATTTTGAAAGCAGAAAGTAAAAAAAGTCTCACCACTTACTAGAATAGTAGCAGAGCTCTATCAATCACAAATTCTAAATGTCATTAAAAATGAAGGCAAATAAATATATTCCCATATAAAGAAAGACAGTAAATTTTTTGCCAGCAGATCAACATGATAAGAAATGCTAAAAAGAAGTCTTAGCTATAAGCAAGTGCTTTTAGAGAGCAGTTCAAACACATACTGGGACAAAGAACCTAAAGGAAAGACTATAAGGAATCAGACATAACTTTCCTATGTTCACATATGAATCAATACATGGCCATTGAAACTCCACATCATGTATAACAAGAAGAATGAGGTCCTAAATACCATAAGTTATACTTCATGTATGTATGTCAAAATACATTCTATTGTCATGTATTATCTAAAAAAGTAACAACAACAACAAAAAGAAAAGACAGTTAGTTATAAAGACAGAGTAAATACACATTTTGGTTCCTTTGTTCTTTTAACTGATTAAAAATACTATAATAAACATTAGGTATATAATTTTATTTTTTGGTCCTATAATATAGGAAATATATTTTCAATAAAATAACAAATAAGTGAATGGGAGCAAAATTTATTTTGATAAAGAAATACCTCCAAACAGAAACTTGAAATCAGAAGTAAAAAATAAAATGATTAACATTTTTTAAAAAAACTATGCTTATGTACTTTCTTCTCTCAAATCATTTAAAATATATAATAGTATGTAAGTAATAGTATAACAACATATTTTGTTTTTTTTTAATATATACAAGTGTAATATGTATAAAGATAATAATGGCACAAAAATGAAGGGTAAGTGAAACCAAATAGGAATGAATATGTCACTATGTATTTTGAAGTTAAATTAATGTAGATCTGAAGTAGAGTTTGATAAAGTGAGATATATTTTGTAATTACTAAACAAAAATATTTATAGGCTTCAGTACCCTACGTAAGGCCTCTCAGGTGCCCTACTTTCCTTTGTAAGTTTTAGAGCATTTACTAAAGATAGAGTAGATAATTTACAGAAATCACAGTGTTATATGAGAAAATATTTAGCTAATGCAAAATAAAACAGTACTTTGTTTTAAGGAATAAAATATAATAGAGGAATAGAAAACATGAGACAAATGCCAACAAAATGGCAGATGTCAATCCAACTATATCAATAACATTACATGTGAGTTAATTAGAGAATATAACAAAATGGAAGTTTTGAGTTTGGATTAAAAAATACAGCTATGTCATCTTACTTTTATCTACCTATCTATCTATCTATCTATTTATTTATTTATTTATTTTGGTACTGCGGATTGAACCCATGGGATCTCAACCACTGGGCCATAGCCACAAATTTTCTATTTTTAAAAATATTTTATTAGACACAGGGTCTTACTTAGGGTCTCATTAAATTTTTGAGGCTGTCTTTGAACTCCCAGTCCTCCTGCCTCAGTCTCCTAAGCCACTGGGATTTCAGGCTTGTGCCACCGTGCCTGGCCTGCTGTCACACTTTTGATTCAAAAATTCAAATAGGTTGAGAATACAATATAGAAAAATTTGTGTCATGAAAACAGCAACCATTTGAAAGCTTGGGTAGCTATTCTAATTTTGTAAAAAAACAGTCTTTAAACACAAAATATACATTACCAGAGAGAAAGAGTATCATTTTTAAGTGATAAAAATGTCATTTCATCCTAAAGATGTGATAATTATAAGCTTCTATGCACCTAACAGCAGATCACTAATCCATATGCAGAAAAATGTACAAGAATTACAGGAGAAATAGACAATATATCAACAAAAATGTCTGCAGACTTCTGTATTCTATGTAAGGCCCCTCAGTTTGCCCCACTATCCTTTTTTGTCATCATCAAGAAACAGTATCTTGATTGGTCAGTATACTGGATAGCAGTATGTTTTCCTCTGTAAACCTGAACACAAGATGGATCCTTAAAAGTTCTTGGGTACTGGCCTTGCCCACAGCCTAGACCAGAACACCAGGTGCACTTCCTCACCTAGAGCCAGAACCCCCCCCGCGCCAACTTGGAGAGGAACACCAAGCTGTGGTTCCCTATCCATTAATGTGTGGCTGCACCCAAACCAGCTCCATCTTGGGACATGGCAGTCACCGCCATAGCCCTTTCCATCTGGTAATTTCCATTGTGGGACAACAGATAGGGCCAGGAGGCAGCTGCCTGTTGAAGCACCGGATGCCACAGTGTGCCATCACCAACAGGCCACTCAACACCATTGTACAGCCCATCTTTCCATCCCCATCTCTGAAAGCAATTGCCTCCATCTTGGAACACCTCCACCACCATCTTGAGTTACTTCAACTATTACCTCTGCCATTTTTAGTTGGGACAGAATCCATCTTGAGACATGGACTAAAACCTGGAAGCCCAATAGCAAAGTACCTACAGGCTTAATTCTACTGCGGCCACAAACTAGGGACATGGCTGCTTCCATCTAGGAACAAGAACCAGGACATGGAAGACCATCACCAAGGTCCCTGTGGGCCTGGTTGTACCAGAGGTATCCCTATGAGGTGTAATAACAGTCCCTATCTTGTTGCAGAGGCAATAGGGAGCCCTGCATGGGGTCGCTTCTCTCTCTCTTTTTTTCTTCTGCTAGCAAACAACTTTTTTTGTTTCCCCTTTTACTTGTGGTATAGTTCAATACCTCTATATTATCACAGCCTACCTCATAAACATCACATCCTACTTGCTCTCTGTCCATAAGTGTTTACAGTTTCTAGTTTTACTAGAAACTGTAAACACTTATGCAAATCTACTGGCTCTATGGTAGGACATAATCATTCAAATAATTTTTATTTATAGTGAAAAAACTGTAAGTTTCTTAATAGAAGCTAATTTATTTAGGGTTATATATTAGTTGCATTGGGTGCTGTAAACATTGATCTCCCCCTTAAAGGTGAGGTATTTGTAACATGCAGGGACACAATGACATTATAGGTAGAATCTGCAATACTTCAGGTCCACACTGCAAGAGAAGAAGACAACATGAAAAAACAAGGGAGGAAAATACCTCAAAGAAACCAACATACTATAATAATAGAATCCACTGGCAGCACAGTAGATGAAATGACACAGAAGGAGTTCAGAATGTACATAATTAAAATGATCTGCAAATTAAAGAATGACTTAAGTGAGCAAATACAGGCAAAAATTGACCACTCCAACAAGGAGATAAGAGAGCAAACACAGGCAACTATTGATCACATAAACAAAGAGATAAGAGAGAAAATACAGGTAGCAAAAGGTAACTTCAGAAAGAGATAAGAGATTTTGAAAAAAAAAGAAACTTAAAGAAAAAAACAGAAATCCTTAAAATTAAGAAAACAATAAACCAAATAAAAACTCAATAGAAAGCACCACCAACAGACTAGTTCACTTGGAAGACAAAAACAGATAATGAAAGACAGAAGTCAAACAATGAAAACAAATATACAGTCTGGAAAATAAAGTTGACCACACAGTGAAGATGGTCAGAAACCATGAACAGAATATCAAAAATTATGGGAGAACATAAAATAATTAAATCTAAAATCTATCAGAGTAGAGTAAGGCACAAAATATCAAAATAAAGGAATGCATAACCTCTTCAATGAAATAATATCAGAAAATTTCCCAAACATGGAGAATGAATTGGAAAATCAAATACAAGAGGCTTTCAGGACACCAAATGTACAAAATTGCAACAGATTTACACCAAGTCACATTATAATGAAAATGTACAGCATAAAGAATAAGGATAGAATTTTAAAGACTGCAAGAGAGAGGAATCCGATTACTTATAGGGGGAGACAAGTTGGGATCTCTGCAGATTTTTCAATCCAGACCCTCAAGGGCAGAAAATCCTGAAACAACATATATCAGTGTCTGAAAGAAAATGGATGCCAACCAAGAATCTTATATCCAACAAAATGAAGCTTCAGTGTTGATAATGAAATAAAAACCTTCCATGGTAAACAAAAGTTAAAAGAATTTACAATGAGAAAGCCTACACTACAGAACATTCTTGGCAAAATATTCCCTGAGGAGGAAATGAAAAACAACAATGAAAATCTGCAAAGGGAGGAACTATACTAAATGAAAGGCCAATCAAAGGAGAAACCAAGTCAAGTTAAAAACCAAAACGAACCCAAAATACCGGGAATAAAAACATATTTCAATAATAACCTAAATGTGAATGGTCTAAACTCATCAATTAAAAGACACAGACTAGCAGATTGTATTTTAAAAAATGATTTAACAATATGCTGATTTAGAGGAGTCATCTCACAGGAAAAGACATCCACAGACAGAAAGTGAAAGGATGTTAAATACATATCACTGACATGGACCGCATAAACAAGCAGGGGTTTTCATCCTCTTATCAAAGTGAACTTCAAACCAAATTAGTGAAAATGAATAAAGAAGGACATTTCATACTGCTTAAGGCAATCAACAAAACATAACAATCATGAATATCTACGCCCCATTGTCTGGGACATCTATGTATATTAAACAAACCCCAAAATTGAACTTCCAAAATCAAATAGACTACAACACAACAATACTGGGTGACTTTAACTCACCTCTCTCACCACTGAATAGCTTTTCTAATCAAAGACTAAACAAAGTAACTACAGAACTCATTAAAAACATTAATAATGTGGACTTAACAGACATATATAGAATACTACATCCATCAACTAGCAAATACACCTTTTTCTCAGCAGCATATGGATTTTTCTCCAAAATAGAACACATGTTATGTCATAAAGCAGGTCTTCATAAATACAAAAAAATAGAGATACTACCCAGCATTCTATCAGACCATAATGGAACGAAATTAGGTATTAATAATAAAGTAAAAAATAGAAGCTACTCCAAACCTGGAGACTAAATAATACACTACTGAATGACATGTGAATAACAGAAGACATCAGGGAGGAAATAAAACTCTTAGAGGTAAATGAAAACTCCAATACAACATATTAAAATCTGTGGGACACTATGAAGGTAGTTCACTGTAATAAGCTCATTCATTAAATGAAGAAAAAGTCAACAAATAAATGACCTGACATTACATCTCAGAACCCTAGAAAAAGAGGAACAAACCAACACCAAAAGAAGTAGATAACAGGAAATAATTAAAATTTTATATTAAATTTAATTTTTAATTAAAAAATTAAAAGAAGAAAAAGTTCAAAATAGTTTCTAATTGTCTTCTATATTTCAATAGTGTCTGCCATGATATTTTCTTTTTTTACCACAAATTTTAGTAATTTGAGTTTTCTGTCTCCTTCTTTTCATTAGGGTGCCTAAAGGTTTGTCAATTTTATTTTTTTTTCAAAAAACTACCTTTTTGTTTTGTTAATTTTTAAAATTGTTTCTTTGGTTTCAATTTCATTGGTGTATACTCTGATTTTAATTATTTCCTGTCTTCTACTTCTTTTGGTGTTTGCTTTTTCTCTTTTTCTAGGTTTTTGACATGTAATGTTATGTCATTTATTTTATGATTCCAAACTTATTGTATGAGGCTATTATCTTCCTGAAACCAAAACCAGAGACATATTAAGGAAAGAAATTTCAGACCAATATCCATGATAAACATGGATGCAAAAATTCTCAATAAAATTCTGGTAAATCACATGCAAAATCATATTTAAGATATTGTGCACGATGATAAGTGGTGTTTATTCCAAGGATGCAAGTTTAGTTAAACATATGGAAATCAATAACGTTGTAATACATCACATCAATAGACTTAAAGATAAGAATCATATGATTATATCAATTGGTGCAGAGAAAGAATTTGACAAAATACTGCAAACTTTCACGTTCAAAACACTAGAAAATCTAGGAAAAGTAGGAACATACCTCTGCATTGTAAAAGCTATCTATGCTAAACCCAAGGCCAGCATCATTCTATATGGAGAAAATTGGAAGCATTCCCTCTAAACCTGGAACAAGACAGACATGCCCTCTGTATCCACTTCTATTTAACATGGTTCTTGAAACACTCAGTAGCCAGAGCAATTAG